>NC_079451.1:26814460-26936960 GCF_903798145.1 Danio aesculapii | reverse complement strand
GTCCTTTCTTCGGGGCCGTACCCTTCCCAGTCCACCAGGTACTCCAACTGGCCACCACGACGTCGGGAACGCAAGATCTCCTTCACTGCGTAGACGGCTCCTTCTTCTAGGAGCAGTGGAGGAGGGGGTTCCTCTTCGTGGTCAGGCTCTGTGGAGGGAAGAACAGGATCGTGATAGGGTTTCAGGAGTGATACGTGGAATGTAGGGTGAATACGGTAGTGAGAGGGTAATTGTAGTTTGTAGGTGACGGGGTTAACCTGTTCCACGATGGTGAAGGGACCAACAAATCGGGGACTTAACTTGCGAGAGGGCAGTCGCATGCGTATGTCCCGGGTGGATAGCCACACCTTTTGTCCGGGTGTGTATCTGGGTTCTTCAGACCTTCTCCTATCGGCGGTTACCTTGCTTCGACGGACTGCCCTCTGCAGATGTTGATGAGCCTCGTCCCAGACTCTCTCGCTCTCCCGGAACCAGTGATCCACTGCGGGGACATCAGATGGTTCGCCATCCCAGGGAAAGAGCGGTGGTTGGAAGCCCAGGACGCACTGGAATGGCGTGAGTCCGGTGGAGGGTTGCCGCAGTGAATTTTGGGCATATTCTGCCCAGCCCAAATACTGGCTCCAGGAGTTCTGGTGACCACTGCAGAAGGTCCTCAGGAACCGTCCCACCTCCTGAATCTTCCTCTCTGTCTGCCCGTTGGTTTGGGGATGATATCCAGAAGAGAGGCTGACGGCCACACCTAGGAGCTTGAAGAAGGCTTTCCATAGACGTGAGATGAACTGTGGACCTCTGTCCGACACAATATCTTCTGGAATACCAAATGACCTGAAGACTTGATTAAAGATATTGTCGGCAGTTTCAAAGGCTGTGGGAAGACCTTTCAGAGGGATTAGTTTGACAAACTTTGAGAATCTATCTACTATGACTAGAATACAGGTATTACCTTCTGACGAAGGGAGGTCAGTGATAAAGTCCACTCCTAGGTGTGACCAGGGACGGTTCGGAATCGGCAAGGGATGGAGCTTTCCAGCGGGTAGATGACGTGGGCTCTTGGATTGGGCACAGTCCTTACAGCCCTGAACATATTGCCTCACATCCCTTGCCATGTTTGGCCACCAGAATCGTTGGGATACTAGCGAGAGAGTATTGTTGATCCCTGGATGTCCAGTGCCTAGCGAGGTATGTAAGGAGTGGATCAGATCTACCCGGTGTTCAGGTGGTATGAACTGCCGATGAGGAGGGCATCCCGGCGGAGCAGGGGCTTCCGGAGTGGCAACGACTGGAGGAGCGTTCCAGGTGATCGGACAAATGGAGATGTGTTCGGGAAGAATCTTCGTTGGGAGTTCTTCATGATCGTGATGCTCGTGTAAACGAGAGAGAGCGTCTGCTCTTAGATTCTTGGGTCCTGGACGATAGGAAATGGAGAAATCAAAACGTGAGAAGAAAAGTGACCATCTGGCTTGACGTGGACATAGTCTCTTGGCCTCTTTGATGTATTGGAGGTTTTTGTGATCTGTGATCACCTGGAACGGATGTTTGGCTCCCTCCAACCAGTGACGCCACTCCTCCAAGGCTAGCTTGATTGCTAGAAGCTCCCTGTCTCCTATGCTGTAATTCTGCTCCGCCGGGCTCAACTTCCGAGAGAAATAGGCACAGGGATGCAGTCGGGGCGGTGTATCATGATGTTGAGATAATACTGCCCCGACGCCGGTGGTGGATGCGTCCACTTCCACCACGAAAGGAAGATTTGGGTCAGGATGAGTCAGGAGTGGGGCCCTTGTGAACTCCTTCTTAAGAAGGCGGAAGGCTGCGGCTGCTTCTTTGGTCCACTCCAGTCCTTTGGGTTTACCCTTGAGGAGATTAGTGAGAGGTGATGTAATCCTGCTGTAGTCCTTGATAAACCGTCTATAAAAGTTAGCAAACCCAAGAAACCTCTGGAGCTCCTTAATGGAAGTGGGTTCTGACCAGGATAGAACAGCCTCAATTTTCTTCCCATCCATACGTATACCGGTTTGGTCAATGATGTATCCCAAGAAATGAATCGACTTCTGGTGGAATGAGCATTTCTCCGCTTTGAGGTAGAGGTGATGTTCTCTCAATGTGTGTAGGACCTCCGCAACGTGTTGGCGATGTTCGGCCTCACTCCGGGAGTAAATGAGGATGTCATCTATGTACACTATTACACAGTGGTGAAGAAACTCCCGGAGGACTTCATGAATGAAGTTTTGGAATACGGAGGGGGCGTTGACCAGACCGTAAGGCATGACCTCATATTCATAGTGGCCAGTAGGGGTCACGAATGCTGTCTTCCATTGGTCCCCCTCACGTATTCTTATCAGATTATACGCGCTGCGGAGGTCCAATTTAGTGAAGACTTTAGCTTCTCGGAGCTGTTCCAAAGCGGCTGGTACCAGAGGAAGGGGGTATCGGTATTTTACTGTACCGTTATTTAGGACCCTGTAGTCGATGCATGGACGCAGCCCTCCGTCCTTCTTGGCCACAAAGAAGAAGCTTGAGGCGGCTGGTGATTTTGAGTGACGTATGTACCCCTGACTCAGAGCCTCCCTTATGTAATCTTCCATTGCCTGATTCTCTGGAAGCGAGAGCGGGTAGATCCTACCTCTTGGCAACTGGGCATCTGGAACTAGGTCGATCGCGCAGTCCCATGGCCGATGCGGCGGTAGCTGGGAAGCTCTCTTGGGGCAGAAGACATCATGAAAGGAGCTGTACTCCTTAGGAATGTGGATAGACTGCTTCTCAGGAGGGCTCTCGACCGATGTTGCAAACAAAGAAATGGGGTTCCGACCTTGAGGAGGGAGATTTGGAAAACAGGCAGGTGTACATCCAGATCCCCATTTCTTTATCTCTCCTGTGCCCCAAGAGATGATGGGATCGTGCTTCACCAGCCACGGGCGCCCTAGAATGATGTCCATATTTGCACCCTCCAGAACCAGAAATTGAATCCTCTCTTGATGTAACAACCCCACTTGAAGAAGGATGTCTTCGCATTGTCGATGGATACGGGTCGAAGATCGAGTGCACTGGGTTATCGGTTGTATCTGGTATATATGCGAGGACGCCTCAGTACGGAGGTGGAGTTGACGACAGAGGGATTGGGAGATGAAGTTACCTGCTGACCCGGAGTCGATGAGGGCTGTGACAAGGAGAGAAATAGAGGCAGTAGTTATTTGTACGGTGGTAGTAAGTGGTTTACATTGTTCAATATTCGTACTGAATACACTCACTGAAGTCCGAATGGGACGAAGGGGACACTCCATACGGGTGTGTCCACTGACACCGCAGTATAGACACAGACCCCGGGTCAGCCTCCTCTGTCGTTCCGCTGATGTCAGTCTTCCAGACTCTATTATCATGGGTTCTGGTTCTGGAGAGGCTGTTGACTCAGGCGATTGGAGGAGTGCAGACGAGGGGGTGATGGTGTCCTGTTGATAGGAACGGAGACGATCGGAACATCGGAGAGAATGTTGGATGAATCTCTCCAGACCCATTGTATCATCTAATGTGGCCAGTTGGATTCGGAGAGTGGGTTCCAAGCCGAGCCGGTACGTGGTCAACAACGATCTCTCATTCCATCCACTTGCAGCTGCTAGAGTGCGAAACCGGAGAGCATATTCCTGTGTAGATAGAGTACCTTGCTTTAGATGATACAGCTGCTCTCCAGCGGCTACTTCCCCATCAGAACGTCCAAACACCTCTTTGAAATACTCCGTGAAGGTAGTGATGGAATTCATGACCGGCCCGGCTTGGTTCCAGATCGTCTCAGCCCATTTAAGTGCAGGTCCAGAGAGTAGAGATACGATGTAGGCGATCTTCGACTTATCTGTGGGATATAGAGAAGGTTGCATTTCGAATATGAGGGAACATTGTAACAGAAAACCATTGCACTCCCCCGCTCCGCCTGAGTAGGGCGCTGGTCGGGCCATGGGACTGGAAGGAAGGGCCGAAGAAGAAACTGTGGAGGCGGAAGTGCTCGGTGCTGGTGGTGCGTTGGAAAGTGGAGCTGGTGGCTGTAGAATCCGCTTCAACTGGTCCACCAGCTCTTGAAGGTGATCGGGGGTGCTCATGTTGTCGTCGTTAATGGTCCGGGCTTCTGTTATGAAGCGGACAGGAGACAGAGGTAAGGAAACGTTAGGGTGTTTATTAAATGACAACAAGGAGCACATGAAGGATAGCCAGGAGGATCAGGAATGATGTTGGGGTCTTTTCCTCCGTGGCTGGGTAACAGGAATACACGAGGATGGACAGCACACACCAGATACAGCTGACAGAGGATGACACAGACTTGGAAGGACTGGAAGACAGGACGATTCGGGAGGACCAGGAAGACTAGGAGGAATACAAAGAGAACAGGTAAGTAAATCGTTTGTTTTAGCTGAGGATGACTACGCTGAGTGGTCGCTCAGTTGTCCGCTTTCGTCGAGACGAGCCCGGACAATGAGCGACTGGAGTGCTGTGCTTTTATCTGGTGCTCGTGAATGTGATGCAGCTGTGTGCTCATTAGAAGTCAGGTGATGGTGATCTTCGTGAGTGGGGGTCGTGAGAGCCTGACCAATCCATGACAAGAACTTTATACAAAGCGAACATATTGTGCACTTAGATCTTTAAAACTTTCCCTTTTAAGTTCATAAACAACTACAGTACTCAGCATAATTGAGTACTACCCATTTTGAAAATGAATATTTTGATTCATTTCTCAGTGAATATACGCAATGTATTTTGGTGCATTCAAACAAAACAGATTTATTAAACAGATATTTTTTAGGATAATATTTTAGTCACCAAACCTATTTAGAAAATTTAAAGACAACACATTGCATTGCAAATAAAATATTGCAAAAAATAAATGACAACCTATAAAATTTCAACTAATTTTTAAAAACGTTTTGCTTCTCTTGAATTTTCCTTTTTTAAATTTGTGTTTAATATTTTTCTATAACATATGAATTTGGGTGTCCTCGTTTTTGGACTGTTATCGTAAGTTATTTTGTTAGATTACCTCCAGATTTGGCTTCAGTACTGACTAATCTAATGTATATGCACAAATATAATATTGTATAGCTTCCTATTAAAAATATGCATTTAAAAGATAGATTTGTGAGGGGTGTACTTATATATACTGAGCACTGTATATTACACACTACATGAAAGGTATTGTCTAAAACAGAACAGCTGTTCAATCACACCAGGCATTCACATAGATTTGCAATACAGTATATATGATGAAGCTCATTTCATCCTTTGATCCTATTCAGGCTGAGAAAGACCACAGATTTTATGATTTATATCAGATTTCATTTTTATTCTGAAGTGTTTCATAATTTAGTTTGATCATACTTTCCTCTCTAGTCTCTCTCTCTCTCTCTCTCTCTCTCTCTCGCTCTCTCTGTATCATTGGAAACTGAGAACAGCATCTGTCTTTTCTCATATCCCACTGGTACAGAGCTAAAAGCTTATGAACAAAACAGGACAGAATTTCAGGTAGAAAGTGGCGATAACGAGTCAACGTTGCAGTGTGCTGCTGCACCGCTACAATCTTCTCTCTTGCAGAGTCTGTGTTTTTGAATCAAAGTTCAAAGAGCACAAATCAGCAACTTCTGCAGATCAATACACAGCAAGAGTGTAAGTCAAGATGCTGCACAGGAGAGAGCACACACACAGACGCACAGTGTGTATGCATTGTATCTCATTGTGAACATCTGTTAGCATAATTATATAATAAACAATTTAGCACCCAAAATAACCCGTTACAACATGACTGGCTGCATCAATTCTGATAATAATTTGGATTAAAAACTACACTGAAAAAATGCTGGGTTCAGCATAATTCCTTCATGTTGACCCAACACAAATCTATTAAGTTAACTTAATAGTTTTTACAAATTTAAGTGGATTGAACATAAAATAATTAAGTTGTCTCCAAAAAAACCTTATGGATTGTATTGTTACAACTCAATTTAAATAAGTAGTTTGAAGCAGCAGCAATGGTTATTTATGAGTCATTCAATTATATTAAAAGGTAGAATTTGTTTTTTTTGTATGTCAAAAATGTAAGCTCACCTTATTCTTCGCGTCATTCACTTCCACTCATTTGTAGACGTTAAAAACAGCTAATTTTGCTGCTTGATGTTGCAAACTGATATTTTCTTATTATATTATTGAACTTTGTCTGTCTAGCCATGCAAACCCTTGTTTGTAGAGCAAGTAGTTTGACCATTTTCTGCCGTTTATTATTCCTAGTCATTTCTCTCATAGGCAACTGAATCGGAAGTTCTAAAACAATCACAAAAATGAGCGCACTCCCGCATTGAAGAATAGGATCAATACAGTAGCAGTCTAATAATATTCAGAATTTATTTAGTCAGGATGGACGAAACTGTTAAAAAGACTAAAATGATCTATAAATGGTACAAATAGTTTCTTTTTCAAATAAAAGCTGTTATTTTAATCTTTTTATTCAGAAAGGAATGATGAAAAAAGTATACCACAGTTCCTGCAAAAAATAGTAAGTAGCACAACTGTTTCCAGCATTGCTAATAATAATAATAATAATAATAATAATAATAATAATAATAATAATAAAAAAAAGAAAAAGAAGAAATGTTTTTAAGCATGTCAAAATAACATGAAAATAATGAAAATTCAGGGCTTCATGGTGACCCAGTAGTTAGCAGTGTCGACTCTCAGCAAGAAGGTCGCTGGTTCAAGCCCCAACTGGGTCAGTTGGCATTTCTGTGTGGAGCTTGCATGTTCTCCCCGTGTTCGTGTGGGTTTCCTCTGGGTGCTCCAGTTTCTCCCACAGTCCAAAGACATGCGCTATAGGTTAATTGAATAAACTAAATTGGCTGTAGTGTATGAGTGTGTGAATGAATGTATATGGGTGTTTCCCAGTACTGGATTGCAGTTGGAAGGGCATCCACTGTGTAAAACATTTCCTGGATAAGTTGGCGGTTCATTTCGCTGTGGTGACCCCTGATAACTACATTTAAAAATACAAATAAACTATTGACATTTTGAACAGATATTTTAAATTGTAATCATCCTTTAGAAAACATCTTTTTACTGTATTTACATCCAATAATTTATTCTTTCAAAAACATTCAAAAACCTAAGCAAAACACACATTTTTAAATGGCAGTGTATTTATTTAACAACAAAACAGGTTGTGTTTGGGGCTATTTTTTGCACATTCGGGGTGAAAAAAAACTGCACAGATATAGCATATCTGTCTGTAAAGACTGTTTATATGGTCTTCATCACATTCAGTACTATGACAAAACGATATGCATCCACAGACTTACCCATTGCCCAAGGCGGCAGCATCTCCAGGTAAGTTTCATTGCTCTGGATGGCATGAATGTACATGAAGTGGATCATGAATTCAGCCAAGCACCACCAGACACACAAGCGCAGTATTCCACTGAACACATGCAGCATGGACACTTTACACACTGGTCTCTCAATCTGCAGAGACAGAGAGAGAGAGACAGAGAGAGAGAGAGAGACAGAGAGAGAGAGAGAGACAGAGAGAGAGAGAGAGAGAGAGAGAGAGAGAGAGAGAGAGAGAGAGAGAGAGAGACGTTACATCTGTATACAACACAGATCCTGTAATAGACCTCTTGCTTTTCTAACCTGTTCACTGAAGTCTTTGTAGGTCACGATGGGTCCATTGTAGAACAGAGGATGATAGAAGCAGAAAGCAGTGAGTTTGAAGAACTGATAAAATAGAGTCTTAAGTGCTTGATTTTGAAGAGATGAGCAGTGGTTTGGTCCTCCAGCCTGCAGGGGGTGCCAACACATCTCCAGACTAAAACTAATGCAGCGCAAACTACAAACAGCAGTGCTGAAGAGCAAGAGGTAGTATTGATCCTCGGAAGTGTACCAGCCACGCTGGAGAAAATAAAGAGGGGAAAAACATTAACATCTACACAAAAGGAACCAGTGACTTAAAATTACAGTAAGATGGCAGATGACGTTGAATAAATAAATGCTAGTGAAGCAACACTATTAAAGCTTGTAAGTTACATGACATTGAGGCAAATGTAGTCTGGTTTACATTCATACTGCATAATAACATTAACATATCTGCATGAATTAATGGTTGTAAAGTAATTCTTGCAAAAATACCATTTCCTTACAAGATAATTGGGAAAACACTAATTTGTAGTGTATCAGAATTCATAGTTTTCATAAACCAGAAAGGAAAAAAATACCCAGATGATCTACTGTTTCTGCTTGAATTTTGCAGTGTGCATTTAAAGGACACTTCACTGGCCAGTAAAACAGTTATCCTGATGCCACTGGCCACATGATAAAGCTATTATACAAACTCATACAACATGGAACACAGTTTTTGAATGGGTGCAAATTTGTTCCTCATCAAATGTACACTCTTAGAATTAAAGGTACAAAACCTGTCACTGGGGTGTTACCTTTTTAAAAAAATGTTTTTGTTCCTAACAAGTCCTTAAAGGTTCATATTAATACCTAAAAAGTTCAAATGTATACCTCATAGTACCTTAAAGGCACAAAAGTGAACCTTAAAAATTACAATAGTGTACCATTAAGGTATTTTTCCACTTGTATGGTACAAGTGTACCTTTTGAAAAGGTGCCACCAAAGTGACACTGAATAAATATTAAAATGCTTCCTCTGGTAGCCTTTCGGTTCATCTCCCAGATTGACCTCTTTGTCTGATACCCAGAATAATAATAATCATCATCATTATTAGTAGTATTTGTAGTAGAAATAGTAGTAGTATTAGGTTAGGACTGCAATGGTGTACTTTCAAATTGCATATATAGTACAGTAGTATTATACCCCCACCAGCCACCTTATTAGATACACCTGTCCAACAGCTCGTTATTGCAAATTTCGAATCCGCCAATCACAATGGCAGCAACTCAACTGCATTTAGTAACAACGCAGATACACGAATGAGTACTACTTTTTAATTTGAATCAATAAAAATTACAAAAGTACATAGTGATGAATGTTTATTTATCCAGGTAAGTTAATGTCTAGATTTTAAAGAGATAAAAAAAAATTCTTTAAATCAATCAATCAATATTCAATATTTTGAAAAAAGCTGGAAAACTCCACCTGTTGTCTTCCATAGTATTTGTTTTTCCTTCTATGAAGTAAATAGAAGCCAATTAAGTCACTTGAATTGTTTAAGTAAACATTTCATCATCTATACTTACTGGCCACTTTATTAGGTAGACTTGTCCAACTGCTCATTAACACAAATTTCGAATCAGCCAATCACATGGCAAAAACTCAATGCATTTAGGCATGTAGACATGGTCAAGATGATCTGCTGCAGTTCAAACTGAGCATCAGAATTGGGATGAAAGGTGATTTAAGTTGCTTTGAATGTGGCAAGATTGTTGGTGCCAGACAGGCTGGCCAGGGTATTTCAGAAACTGCTGATCTACTAGGAATTTCATGCACAACCATCTCTAGGGTTTAAAGAGAATGGCTCGAAAAGAGAAAATATCCAGTGAGTGGCAGTTCTGTGGGCACAAATGCCCTGTTAATGCCAGAGGTCAGGGGAGAATGGCCAGACTGGTTTGAGCTGATAGAAAGGCAACAGTAACATAACTAAACACTTGTTACAACTGAGGTATGCAGAAGAGCATCTCTGAACGTACAAAACGTTCAACCTTGAGGCAGATGGGCAAAAGCAGCAGAAGACGACACCTGGTGCCACTCCTGTCAGCTAAGAACAGGAAACTGAGGCTACAATTCACACAGGCTCACCAAAATTGGACAATAGAAGATTGGAAAAACGTTGCCTGGTCTGATAAGTCTTGATTTCTGCTGCAACATTTAGATGGTAGGGTCAGAATTTGGCGTCAACAACATGAAAGCATAAATCTATCCTGCCTTGAATCAATGGTTTAGGCTGCTGGTGGTGGTGTAACTGTGTGGGGGATATTTTCTTGGCACATTTTGGGCCCATTAGTACCGATTGAGCAACGTGCCAATGCCACATCCTACCCGAGTATTGTTGCAGACCATGTTCATCCCTTTATGACCACAGTGTACCCATCTTCTGATGGCTACTTCCAGCAGGAAAACACGCCATGCCATAAAGTGCGAATCATCTCAGACTGGTTTCTTGAACATGACACTGAGTTCACTGTACTCAAATGGCCTCCACAGTCACTAGATCTCAACCCAACAGAGCACCTTTGGGATTTGGTGGAATGGGAGATTCGCATCATGGATGTGCAGTCGACTCAAATCTGCAACAACTGCATGATACTATATGCCAATATGGACCAAAATCTCTGAGAAATATTTCCAGTACCTTACTGTATCTATGCCACCAAAGATTAAGGCAGTTCTGAAGGCAAAAGGCGGTCCAACCTGGTACTATATACTATGTCTATATACATATAAACGATGAAAACTGGTGAAGCAGTGCCACAGTCTACAACAAAAATCCATAACAAAAAGTGGCAGACAGAAGGCACAGGCTAACTGTACAGTTTGATCACAAACCCAGAACAAAAAAAAGAAGATTTGCTTTGGTGTGTTCAGATCCCATTCCCCCACAATAACATTGTCACCCTCTACTAACTCTGCCAAAGCCCCGAAAATAAAAATCAAATCTAGTTTATTCAGGATCACAACAGCCTCTCTGTGCTTCAGTATGTTTGGAAACGGTCATTATTTTTCCAATTCTGTTTAACTCCGCCAGTGGGACAGAAAAGACACACTTCACTTGTAAAACTGTGGAATGCATTTGCTTCTAAATTTGAAAGAAACACAACACAGCCATACTTTCTGAAGTTTGTTGGGTTTGAAATCATAAATTTATAAATGTATTCTTCAAAATCAAAGCCAAAGGCAGCTGGGTGGGAATCTTTCAGTTGATCAAAGCTTAGTATCCGTAACTATAGTTACTCTGATGAAACACATATGCAGTTTTTTTCTGACTAAAATCACCTTGGGTTGAATTCCACTGCAGTTTTTGATACAATGTATCCAATGCAAAGTTATTTTGGCACTTTTAAAGTTAGCTTGAACCGGAACTTTTTAGTAAGTTGTTGTACTTCTAGCTGGAACAAAACATTAAGCAGGGAGTGGAGCTTTCTTTTTGTGCATCATTCCCTAGTAGCAAATTAACAGTGGGTGTTACACTCAGTAGATCTGACACTCTAAAACAAGGAACCAAATAGAGTTTAATTGAAGATTACGAAAACATTTTTTCAGTGAATTATTTTACATGGATTAATTGTTTACCTAAAGAAAAACAATGTGCACTAACAAAATAAACATTGTAAATTTAGTTTTTAAATAGGACTTTAAGTACCACTTCCAGGGTTTCTGCAGGTTTATTCAAGTCAAATTTAAGACTTTTTATGATCCTTTTATGACCATTATGAATAAAATTTTAGACTTATACAGCGCTAAACAGTAATGATTATTTCCAATGGCCCGGTCGGTTGCCACACAAAAAAAATCTAATGTAATTTTATTAATGTAATTATTTCTTAGTGAAATATTTTAATGTGTCAAAACAAGAAAACATATCATTGTTAAAAGTTTATTTATTATGGAGACAATGGCATAAATAATCAAAAATATACATTTGTTAGCTTTTGGTCCAAATTGATTGAGTATAAAGTATCATGTAAAGTGATATGTTGCTCTGCTATTATCATTGGGAATTATGTAATTGTTTTTAATTTTCTTTCCCTGATTATGGAATTTAATTTAGGGAAATGTCTGTAAAAATAAAGTCGAACAGCTACTGTAAATTGTATCTCTTTGCAATAAAAATAAAAATATTAAAAGAAAAAAACTTTTTTTTTATAAGATGGATTGTTGGTGATTGGATGGATGTTGGCCTGATTGGATAGCTTTACGTGGACAGCGGAAAATTAAGACCTGTTTAAAATGATTTAAGACTTACAAGACATTACTTCAGTGAATTTAAGACTTTTTAAAGCCTAAAATTTTGTTTTTGAAATTTAAGACAATTTAAGACTCCGCTGGGACCCTGCACTTAAGTGCACAAACTGTCTTTATTTGTCATGAAGATGGCAAAGGACTTCCTTTTTCTGTTCAGCATGTAGATATTTTGAAGAATGTTGATAACCAGCCTCAGTTTCCATTGACTTTACATTGCATTTTTGTATATACAGGAAAAATCATTCTCATGCATTCATTCTCCAGAATATATTTATGTTTCATAAATGACATGAGAATGAGTAAATGCTGACTGATCTCTTAAACTGTAGGTTATTGTGCAAGTGATGAACAACTGCTGCAAACTGCAGCTCCATCTTTCTAGATTACTCCACCTCAGGCCATCATCCACAGATCCACAGTGGCGAAACTAAACTAATATGATCTACTGGGCATGCTCGGAATAAGACAGCTGGCATCCAGCCAGGAGTCACAGCAGCAGCCACTTTCAAAAACTCATTATCGCCACTCAAAAATAAAGCTATAACCACCTCTAAATTGCACTAAATGACAGGGCAGCATTCTGAAATTAGCTGCTGGCTGATGCTGTTTTTCTTTGGGTGCCATTAGCAGTCTGCATGGGTATTGCAGTCTTCCTGAGGGTTTTTCACAGCTCATAAGTAACTGAGGTGAACAGAAAAAAACTGAAAAAAGGGATCATTAAAAGCGAATAAAGATCACAATAGATTAAATTACAGTTGTTTGTTCTTTGGATCGGTGTGTTAATGACTGCCGCTGAGTAATAGATAATAATTAGATGAAGGTTTAATTAAGAGTGGATGCTTTGGGCTTCTGTCGCAATTAATCAAGGGGAAACTTGAGGAAAGGAGGTAACTCATTTGTTACTCCGATCGATATTCCCTCAGTCTCTTTCCTTCCCTCCATCTGCGCAAGCTTGTTGCTTTTGTTGCTTCGCCCATCAGTCAGCTATCTAATGACAGCTGTCACTCAACCATTCACTGTGTCAAATGACCAAGCAGATAAACAAACAAAAAAGACCTATTGGGGCACTTTTTGTTGTAGCATCCATTGTGTGTGAAACAGTTGTGCATGTAAACATTTGGCTTTGAATGTTTGCACAGGAGAGAGTATCTCTGGGTTTGTGTGAAGAGAATGGTGACATTTAATGCAGGCTTGTTTCAGTCTCATCTCCATTCTCTCTGCGGAGCTCTGCAGATGTGCTCTGAGAGCCCTGGAGACAGCAGACAGACTCTGCTGGACTTCCTCACTTTGCCCTTCACACCTCCACCTCATCAATACAGAAAGATTTCAAGGCATATACAGTAGGTATGTCAACCAAATATGATAATTCTCTCATCATTGGCTCAACTTGGGTTAAAATCTTTAAGATTATGTGAATAACAAAAGGAGAAACTTAGAAGACTGTTCTGTCCTTTCCATGCAATAAAGATTATATCAATGTTACAACAAAAAATAGCAACATATTACTTGCCACGATTTATACTCAAAACAAATATTGGCAAACACATTAGAAGTTCTCTAACAGATGATGAATGAAAACAAGTATTTATATGATTCATAAATCTTCCATTTGTGCAAGACACACACTTCCTCTCTTCAAGACTTTGTCCGAGCCTACATAACTTTTTTTAAATATTTTCTCATCCTATTCCAGAATATTTGGTAAAGCCAAAGCTTTGATGGGGTATAATATTTCCTTAATGTACAAAAATTAACAAGATTGTACAGTATTTACCTCACTTTGATCTTAATTAATTGGAAACATTTATTCTCTCCTTCTATTAAACAGTGGGCAAGAGATGGGTTAAAAAATAAATAAGACTCAATTTGAAAGACTCCGGGTTTAAGTTCACTACCATGTGGTGAACTTAAAATCTTTTTATTAATAATCATAAAAACCATTTATAAACAAATAAGAACAATTTGATAAAGCCACGTGATTTGGGTCTAGGATTTTTTGGAATTTACTCCCATTTTTCTTTTTTCTCTCTCTCCCATGCACACAGTGCTAAAACAAAATGTTTGTATATGTTATGGAGGAATTTGCTTAATATAAATGTATGTCATTAAACAATTAAAACATAGTTTTTAAAAAGAAGAAATACCATAAAACTCCTGTTCTTATCACCGAAGCTGAGAAATGCATTTCTGGCTGTACACTGTGTGTGCATTTTTGTTGTTCATGATTAGCGAATGCACTAGAGCACAAAATTCAATCACTCAAAAAGAATCTGACTTCCCATTTCAGTAATAAGCTCAATGGAATCATGAATGGTTATAATTATTAGTGTTATGCATTACAGTACTTACATTTACTGTAATGTCATAATATAGCTAAAAGAAACAGGCCAATAACAAAATAATGAGCCATCTAACCAATCAGAAGTTCGTTTGCCTAACAATGGCATAACTCACGGCAGAATTATCATAGCACGATGCATCATTTGGGAAAAGAACGATGTAGTGAGGGGTGTTTCCCAAAACCGTAGTTTCTGTGTCGCAGATCCGTCAATTAAACCACTTCATTTATAACGTAAAACATCCATAATGACGCTCTAAACAGGGTGGAGTAACTACTTTTTAGAGAAAACCACCATAACTTTTTGTGCAAATTATATTGTTTTACACACACACGCAAAAAAATCCAATATTAGTTTTGGTAAAAACATGCACTCGTTTTACATATTAATTTAAATATATGTAAACGACACATAAAGGACCTATGTTTCCTTTACAAATATTATTGAGAATATTTCATATAAAATCACTAAGCTAACACGTATTCTAATATCATTTATAAATCATATAAATCGTTAATGGTTATAGGCATAATTTACAGTAGGCTATTTATTAAGTAGGATATTGTATATTTTATTTTTATTTTACTTTTTTTTTTTTTTTTTAAGTCTAGTGACACATTCAAACATCTGCAGAAATCTTCTAACCAACAGGCCCATGCCATATACAGATACATTTCTTAATAAATATTTATTCATTCATTCATTCATTTTCTTTTCGGCTTAGTCTCTTTATCAATCTGGATCGCCACAGCGAAATGAACCGCCAACTTATCCAGCATATGTTTTACGTAGCGGATGCCCTTCCAGCTGCAACCCATCACTCTTATTAACACTCTAGTGTACACTCTTATTCACACACATACACTACAGACAATTTTAGCTAACCCAATATATCTGTACCGCATGTCTTTGGACTTGTGGGGGAAACCGGAGAACCCAGATGGAACACATGCGAACGCGGGGAGAACATGCAAACTCCACACAGAAATGCCAACTGGCTCGAACAAGCGACCTTCTTGCTGTGAGGCGACAACACTACCTACTGCGCCACCAAGTCGCCCTTCTAAATAAGTAGCCTTAATCAAAAGCATTAAAGTATGCTATATATTTTTGTTTTCACAAGCTTTGGAGACGTAACGCAATTCCGCTTTTAAAAATAGGTCAATTTCAAAGTGCACTACGAAAGGAATACAATTGTGAATATGAAGATTGCTAAAATTGAACTGTAATAAAAAAACTTTAAAAGCAAATTACACCTAAGAGAGATGACATTAATTTTTTTTTCAAATCATTAAATGTTAGAATGTTCTAAACGAATATTGCATGGGGGGATAACTGGGAATAGAACACAACCAGGGACTATGCTTCTAACTACAGCTCTAGAGGTGTAGTTGTAATCATACAAGTTTGTGATGCAGTTTGAGAATGTTCGTTGGAACGACAGATTTGGGAAATGCCTAATCAACGAACTATGTTTGTAACACGGGAACTTGTAAACTTAGTTAAACTTAGTTAACCTTAGCTAACGATGGTTTTCGAAATGCACCCCCAGAGCAGTTCAGACTGATGGAAAGTAGGAGTTTAATAATAACACATCAAGAAACTAATTATTTAGGCTCTCTCTAAGCAATTGATGTTAAAACGTGTTGAATCCACGAAAATCTCACAAACCGAATGACTGAAAGAGTTTGACTCAAAAAGAACAATTTGTTCTAGTCAGGTTCTGCTACTACCCTCATGAATGTGAAGTAAGGCACAGGACCATATTCACTATACTTTTATGGTGGTTTAGTATCCTTTTTGAAGCTTAAAATATCTAGCTGTTATTCATGGTAATTGCAAGGGAAGAAAGCGACTAGCACATCATTCAGATTTCTCTTTTGTGTTCCAAAGGGTAGAAAAAAGAAAGAACTTGAAATGATATGAAAGTAAGTAAATGAGGCCAGACTTTCATTTTTGGGAGAACAACCCTTTAAATTGGACACTTTTGTGCAATTTCTTCTCAGAGAAGGAGCTCCTTTCTTGGTCTCACATATATGCAGTTACAGACAGACAGACGAACCCACACACACACACCTGTAAATCCTGGAGGGCACTGACATTAAGTGTGGAGAGCAGCAAGAGGGAGCAAAACCACGACAGGATGGGGCTACGTAGCTGAGCAACCACCAATGAGATGCTCAGATGCAGCATCAAAACAATCACACCCCTCACCCCGAGAATCCAACCAGCTGAGATCAAACCATACATCGCAAAGACTGCCAGTCGATACTGTAACACAAGAGCACAGAGAAAGATGAACAAGCCTGCGTAAATTTGATTACTCTGTTTCTAATTAAACATACCTGAGGCAGATAATAATATGCCAGCCTGGACACCACAGCATGGCCAATCAGAGACCAGAGAAGAGATCGCCACGCCCACTCATTCCAAAAACTCCACTCAAAATCAGTAGGGTCCTAAAAACACATAGACAGAAAAACGTGTATACATAAAGAAATGGAGAGACTGTGTGTGTTTTGTACAAAACAACTGCAAAAGGGGTGCATCAGTCAAAAGTGTCACCATGATTAACGTTACTAATATAATTACCATGAGTTCTCTCACCTTCTTAAATCCCCATATAAAGAATCCTCTCTCCAGCTGCACCTCTCTGTCCAGACTGACCTCATGCTCTGCCAAACACACACACACACACACACACACACACACACACACACACACACACACACACACACACACACACACACACACACACACACACACAGGACAACTCACAGTTCTGGATGCATAAAATGTAAACACATCACCATTTGAAGAAAATATAAGCAATCTGATATGTCAGGGGTAGGGAACTTGTGGCTCTTTGACCAAAAATATGTGGCTCTCTAGCTGTCTCTTCTCAATAATATTATAAAGTTTAAAAAATTATAACGGTCACTAAAAATCAGTTTTCTATTGAAAATACAATAACAATTTCCTTTATAATGTATTTTTACAACAAAATGAATAAGGACTTTAAAATAAAAGGATGTTTCAATCAATGCACATGTGTGGCACTGTGGTTTAACTTGAATAGTGACACCAATAAGGGGCGAGCAACTTCCATTTCAATGGTAACCTCACGCATGTAAATTTAAACATTTCATGAGTGGCAATGGCAAAAAGAAAATAAAAATATAAACCGTCCTTCCTAATGCATTGTGATGCGTCATATTTGCTTATTTTTGAATTGTGCATGATAATAAATCAAGATTTTGTTATACACCCCCCCAATGGCTCTTTAAATAAATGCATTTGATAAAAAAAAAAAATCAGAAATGGCTCTTTGCTGAAAAAAGGTTCCCGACCCCTGATTGTAATTAATGAGGTGATCCCAAATTTTTGTTTACACTAACTACACAACCAGCAATAGCAGCTTAAAGAGATCTCATTCTCAGCTCATACAATATATGGGTGCCTTTTTTCTTCAGAGGAATATTCGAAACCTTGGTCATTTAAAAAGTTAAATAGGCTATAAGTACTTTGAGAGTCAAAAATATTTTCAGGTAAAACAAAATGAATACCAGTGGCTTCATATTTTGGCACAAAATAATTGGAAAGGAAAATAAACTTTATTTTACATTCATTCATTCATTCATTTTCTTTTCAGCTTAGCCCCTTTATTAATCCGGGGTCGCCACAGCGGAATGAACCGCCAACTCATCCAGCATTTGTTTTACACAGCGGATGCCCTTTCAGCCGCGACCCATCACTGGGAAACACATACACACATTCACACACACATACACTACGAACAATTTAGCCTACCCAATTCACCTGTACTGCATGTCTTTGGACTGTGTGGGGGAAACCGGAGCACCCGGAGGAAACCCACGCGAACGCAGGGAGAACATGCAAACTCCACTTTATTTTATAACATTAATCATTTTCGTTTGCTTTTTTTCAAAGAGTGGTAGCTGTTGACTAGCATGTTTTGCTAAAGACAAAAAGTCACTTATATCTTTAATAGCCTGAGGGTGTGTAAGTTAACAGATTTTCATTTTGGAGTGATCATCTCTTAAATACACTGGTTCTCAATCTTTCTGACCCTATTATTAATATCAGTATTCTAAGACCACAAAATATTTCCTGTTGTCCACTGAGTCACTCGATTTTCATTCATTTTCTTTTCTGGGGTTGCCACAAAGGAATGAACCACCAACTTATCCAGGATATGTTTTACGCATCGCATGCCCTTCCAGGTGCAACCCATCACTGGGAAACATCCATACACACTCATACACAACAATACAATTTAGCTTACCCAATTCACCTGTACCGCATGTCTTTGGACTTGTGGGGTAAACCGGAGCACCCAGAGGAAACCCACGTGAACAAAGGGAAAACATGCAAACTCCACACAGAAATGCCAACTAACCCAGCCGAGGCTCAAACCAGCGACCTTCTTGCTGTGAGACGATCATGCTACCCACTGCGCCACCTTCACTCGATTATAATTATATGAAAAACAAAACAATAAAAATAAATTGAAATGTCGAGTTCTTATTATTACAATGCAAATGAAATATCATTTTAAACAGTTGAAAATGGGTCATCTTGAGGGCCCCTTGGTTGAAAACTACTAATCTAAATGATTCAACATCTACTTTATTATTCATTTTGATCCTACAGACACTATAGGACATGGCACTTTCTTTTCTCCTGAAACCGCTCCACTAAAAATATTCTGCCATCATTTATTTATCCACATGTCATTCCATACCTGTATGGTTTTCAAATGGCCATAGATCACAAAATAAAAAGTTTCAACCATTTCTTAAAATGAAAATGACACTTTAAGAGACAATAGTTCCTATGATCTGTCCTTTTATAAATGAGAGAAGCTTTGACCTTATGTTAAACTTAATTTTAAAAAAGCAGAGCTTTCATATTTAGGTAAACTATCCTTTCAGATCAACTATTTCACTATGAGGAACACATGCTCAAGAACTTCAGTATTGCAAAAAGATTCCATGTTGAACCATGTAGTTTGAAGTTTCAAAATCTCTTGCATATTCTCTGCACGCATGCATTACCTCTCTTCTTTCTCCCCTGCAATGCAGTGTCAGTTTGGTTTTGTTTTCTCCACCCCACCCCTTCTTAATCCCTCTCTCCCTACATCTCTTTCTTCAACCAGTTTCTCAGGACGGACCTCTCATCACCTCGACAGACGGTTTTCCTGCAGGGTGTACTGGCAGAGCAAGGATCTATCCACACTGTCATATTTATACACACACACACATTTTTGTCTAGAAAGGAAAGTGCACATGCAAATAGAAGTGAGTTCACAGTGCCATCTGGTGGTCAAACCGGTTTCAGACAAAGTCTTCTGGGCATGTTAGTGGTGATAACAGATTTTAAGTGACACTGATCTGGTGTCGTTTTGAATTAGGATCTTATATCAAGACAATGGAATAAATAGTGCCTTAAGATGCCTTCAAGATGAAGAATTCACTTCTGGCTTTGCAATAAGACACAATGCAATTTTTGAGTTGAAATATCTGCAATATGAATATGAAATAGCATTTGAGATGAGCTTGTTATTCACAAATTAATTAAAATGAAGTTTTTCTTAACATCCCAAGTGTTCCGCTGAGATTAATTTCAAATGATTTCTCAGCAATTAAACAAACTAGATGGAAATGCTGTTTTTGAAATGCTAACAAATTTATTTTTGGAAGTGTCATCAGTCTCAGCCGTTGTTATTACTTATACAATGGTTTTTCTCTGCGCATGAGGAGATGCCCTATTTCCTACCTTTATTTTTGCACTTGTTTTGACTGGCATGTTTTGGCTGAAAGTGATAAAATGGGTGCTGCGTGTTGCCTTTTGCTGACCTGAGATCTCATCGTCCCTCAAAATGACAGCACAACCTTTTCAGAGCCCTTAGAGTCAGCAGTTAACACGACAGAAACGAGCACTTCGTACACACACACACATACATAGAGACACACACACACTGATATATGCACACATATTCCACAGCAGCCCTTTTCAAACTGACACATCAGAAAATAAAGCCCATGTTCGCACTAAAAATGCATTTTGCTTGCAAAAAATGTATTTTATATTCGTTCTGCATACATCTTTTAAAATAAATAAATTCAACAGGTATTTTATTCATTCATTCATTCATTTTCTCTTCGGCTTAGTCCCTTTATTAATCTGGGGTCACCACGGCAGAATGAACCGCCAACTTATCTAGCATATGTTTTACGCAGCGCATGCCCTTCCAGCTGCAACCCAGCACTAGTAAACACCCATACAATGTCATTCACACACATACACTACGGACAATTTAGCCTACCCAATTCACCTATAGCGCACGTCTTTGGACTGTGGGGGAAACCGGAGTACCCGGAGGAAACCCACGCAAACACAGGGAGAACATGCAAACTCCACATAGAAACGCCAACTGACCCAGCCGAGGCTCGAACCAGCGAACTTCTTGCTGTGAGGCGAACGTGCAACCCACTGCGCAGGCCTGGTATTTCATTGTCATTTATTAACAACCTTTATGGGTTGTTGCAAACCAGGGGGTAGTGGTTGGTTGTCTAAAGGTTGTTCACTTATTTATATTTATTTGTAGGTATACATAAGGTTTAATATTTGAGTCTGTGTTTGACTGTTAATTAAAATTGTACCCTTGAACCCCTCAATCTGAAGCCTTTTGTATAAGGCAAAGACAAGGTTTAGAGCTGACAAACCAAACAAATCCAGACCGATTAAGATTGAGTTCAGTGGTCTTCCAACACTCATTATAAATCGTCACTGTAAAATCAGGGTTTGACTATTCAGATAGTTTTTGATTAATTCTGGAGCATGTGGACTAGTGCTCTGCAATATGAGAATATATATATTGCATGGACAAAATAAAAACTCTATCATTTAATATTATCATTTATATCGCAATGTATCACAAATACATTGCTTACAGTAACACTTTTTCATACTTCTTCATCCCCCCTAAAATCCCAATTCTGTCATCATTTACACACACACCTTTCACTTGTTCAAAATCTGTTTGAGATTCTTTCTTCTGGTGCAAGATAAACTGAAGAATGTCGAAAAAAAAAACAGCCTGTGACTTGTCAATGGCTTTGTCCAACATTTTTCAGAAGATCTTGCTTTGTGTTCAACAGAAGAAAAACGTTGAAAGTTTAGAACCAACTGAGTGTGAGGAAATGATGAGGAAATTTTCATTTTCGGGTGAACTATTCCTTTAAAACAAAATGAATTCAAGCGCAAGAATAAACCCTTCCGACTATAGCAATGCAAGTGAATCAACTTCATAAAATTCACAAAGACCTAAAAATGTCCGAGCTTTCCATACCTTTATATTATAAAACTTGTATTTATATGTATGTATTTCTATTCATATAAATAAAAGATTAATACTGTCAGTTCATATAAAAATGATAATCCAATTCCTCATATTGAATCCTAAAAACTAATTTGCTCAATCTAAACTATACTGATTAGTGAAAACAGCTTCATTCAACAATTACTGAGATCCTCTCCAATAACCTGAAGGTTTGTTTTGTGCAGCTCACCTTTAGAAAACCTTTGCAGCTGGTAAAATGAATAGAAATGAGAGAAGAATGAAAGAGTCCAGTAAGCCATCATCTCCCATCGAGGTAGAGATACCAGCTCCCATTTTGGTGTCATGAAGACTGAACCTGCAGGTTAAAAAATAAAAAAACAATAAAACTACTTAGTAAGTGATTCATCTGCAATGATTGAGTTTCCACTGCAGGTATTTTAATTAGAAAAATTAAGTTTAAGTTTTAAAAAAGTAAAAATTAAGTAAACTGGAATAAATGTAGGCTTTATTGGACCAAAGGTATATCATAGACAACAATACTGAAGTCAGTCTTACTTTGATTTTTAATAGACAAACAATAGCATTCTTCACAAACTATTAAAACAACAACAATGGTTTCATGAGTTGTTTTATCACCATATTCCAATGAATTCCACAAAATACTCTGATATATCATAGAACCCGAAATAAGAGGTCTGTCTCCATGACAATAATTCTCAATAGTTCAATCAGAATGTAAATGCAGCAAAATGTATTAGCTCTGAAAGCCATTTAAGACTTTAAACAGTTGAAATGGGTCACATAAATAACCCCACTACATAATCATATGGCAACAATTCCCGCACTTTGATATTTGCATAAACGTTTCGGTTACTCACATAATAAACAAACAGAAAAAAACTCTCGCGCCCGCTAAAAGCAGCCGTGAAACTCCGCCCTTTGCTTCCGAGATTTGCCACGCCTCTGGATCCCGATTGGCAAATTCAACGAATACGTAACCTTATGAGCGCTTTAACCCTCTGAGTGCATACTTTTCCTCAAATCCTCCATAAACTATTTAATTAATTACTTTAGAAATCATTTGGTATTCTGCTTTTGTTTACGCATTTCAGCTGCTCACTAATTATTTTTTAAAGTAAAATAAACAATAAATTGTGGGCTGATATTACCAGGTGAATCACATTTTTGTTCTTAAATACATATTTCTTATTACAAAAATCCTAGCTATTCTATTGAATGCTGCAAAATGTTACTAACATAAAATTAAATATTAACATAAAACAAGCAATATAAAATAATTACGTACATTGGGTTTTCTATTATTTCTCCTTGAATTAGATTTCTTTTAAACCATATGTTAAATAAATAAATAAATTATTCTTGTATATTTTTGATTATTAAAAGATCTGACAGCCTGCATATACTTTAGAATGTTCTTTTGATTTAAAACTATGTGTCAAACATGTGTTAAAAAAGAAAACAAGGGACTAAGCTGAAGGAAAATGAATGAATGAATGAATGAATGAATGAATGAATGAATGAATGAATGAATGAATGAATGAATGAATGAATGAATGCAATTAAACCAACATTAATCCACATATGACCAATCAGCTGGGTTAATACAACCCAGCACTTTTTAGAGCATGCTGCTCTTCAAAAAAAATGGATAAACCATGGATCTATACAAAGATGTTATCTGTGATGCACTCTATGTAGATCAGTAGGTCAATTTTATCTAAATTTAGGCTGAAACTACCCAGGTTATGTTTTTCTCTTTCAGTATCACATTTGGGATGTAATTATTCCCAATCCATGTACATAAATGTTCTAAAACAATTAGATTTGGGAAGGCCATTTAGCAAATTGTGCAAAAAGGATGTAGAGTGGCTTTACAGCTGATCTCAAATACTGGAAGTCCATTGAACCTTAGTACTCTTTGGCCCATTATGTTCCTTGTTTGGAAAAATCTTTCTTGTGCTGTGAGCAAATGTAAACAAAAAAACAACCACAAGCTTACGCACGTTAATATAACTATTTACGTACATTCTGATGTACAAAAGGACACAAGGACACAGACTTTGACAGAAAAGATGCATGTGTGGAACTAAAGTCCATGGTGCACTGTGGCTCATAGAC
This sequence comes from Danio aesculapii, assembly GCF_903798145.1. Lineage (NCBI taxonomy): Eukaryota > Metazoa > Chordata > Actinopteri > Cypriniformes > Danionidae > Danio > Danio aesculapii. Next base: position 26,913,173 of record NC_079451.1, on the reverse strand, counting down.
AGAACGCCTGTCTGTCTGTCTGTCTGGTCTATCGGATCTGCCCCTCTGTTAATGCTCCACTAGGAGGCAGCAAGAGGTTTGGTGTATTTGAGCACAACCTTCAAAGGCTCAACGTGTCGCATGTAGAAACCGAGAAGTGAAACCGATTTATGTTGACGTCATTATAAATATAACATTTTAGCATGTTACAAAAACACGGTTTATCTGATAATATAAAGCATATGTGACTGGTTTGAATTCACACAGAACCTGTAAAAAACAAAACATGTTTACACGCCTCACACTAAACCCATTGAAGTTTCATGTTTCTGAGTGTTCTGTGGATTCACGACGACAGTACAATCCAAGATTACGCAACGTCCAAAACTCCCAAAATCATTATAGGAAATTGCAGAGTTCGAATCGATTGTGACAGCCAGAGCACTTGTGATTCATGACCTGGTTTGGTTCATAATGGAGCTGATTCAGGGGGCGTTTTGAAGTGACTTTTTCTTCACACGAGCTCTTTGTCAACAAGTTTCCTCCTCCCTCTTCTTCTTCTTCTTCACAGAAAAAGTCACGGGCTGCAAAAACTTGAGCAAACTTCACCCCAGCACAGTCTACACGGTAACATGGCTGGACGTGTGAGCGCAAGTTTGCTGAATTCATTAGGCAGGGGAACTATTCTTTTTAAAAACAAGAAATGCTTGCGCAGAAGTGTTGTTTTCATCTCCCGGTGTCACGCGAGGTCTCTGTCCAGCAGCAGCATCAGCGCGGCTCAGCCGGACCTCAGCTCGCATCTCGCTGGAAGAAACTACGCGGATTTATATGAACTGTCAGTTAAAGATCCAGAAAACTTTTGGGGGTCCATCGCCAAGGAAAGGCTGGCATGGACCAAACCTTTCGACCAAGTGTCAGACTGTGATATTTCCAGCGGGAAAATCAACTGGTTTCTTGGAGGGCAACTGAATGTCTCTGGTGAGTGACACTTGTTCTGTTTCAGACTTGTTTTGATCACCTCGACTTTAATCTGTATCGAAAACTAAACAAACAAACAAGAATTATGTTTATATTTGGTCTATATTCCAACTGAGGGTATTGTTTACATTTTCAATTACATTAATGTCTACAGTAAGCACAGTGGTACTATCCTCTTACATTTATTGACAGTGAATTGTTTGGATGTACACGTGGCAAATAATCCAAGCAGAGTGGCCTTGATTTGGGAGAAAGATGAACCTGGCACAGAGGAAAGGATCACATACAGGTACATTCATTGAAGCTCCTGGGAAATGCACATGTGGCCCTTATCCTAACCCAACAACCTCACCTTCCCCCACCCCAAGTTGAACATTTTTAAAGCTAACTAGAATTTGTTAACTACATTTATGTCGCTGCTAATTTTTAAAATGCCAATATTTCTAGTGCTGTTTATTCCAGTTGTCCATAGCATTTAGACATCGATATACTGGTTGCTTTGCTGTTCTGTTCACTATTACATTATTAATGAGTTCACTATTATTATCACTGTAATGTATTACGTAATGTTTTAGTAATTATTTTAATTTGAGTAGTTTTGATGTTTATTTACTTTTTATTTTTCTGTTTAGCTCGGATATATTTTATATATTATTAGATTATTTGAACTTAATATAGGTTAGTTGAGAAGGGAACGTTTCATTTCAACTCATACAAATGCTCTATTTCAGCTTGAAAATGGGGAAAAATGCTGTTTTAGTTTGGTGATTTAAAATAATTGTTTATTAGCCTGTTTGGGATTCAGATTATTGGAGATAACTGATAATTACAACAATTGACAAATTGCATTGCTTCTTTTGCTTTTGATTTTTGTTCACTAGACTTGGTTGAGCACTAAGTGCTGTAGGCAAGGCTAGTACTATACAGTGCTCAGCATTTATGAGTACACCCCTCACAAATCTCTCATTTCAATTAATATTTTCTAAAAGATGCTTTACAATATTATATTTGTACATATACATTAGTTTAGTCAGTACTGAAGCCAAATCTGGAGCTAATCTAACAAAATAACTTACAATAATGGTTTAAAAATTAGTAGCACAAATTTACATGTTTGGGGAAAATATTTAATAAAAATGTCAAAAATATCAAAAATCAAGAGAAAAAAATTGATTTTAAATGAATTTAAATGTATGATCTTTCTATTTCTAAAGATGTTCTTTGACTAAAATATTATCTTAAATATATCTGTTTAATAAATCTGTTTTGTTCAAATGCACCAGTATATATTACCCATATTCACTGAGAAGTGGATAAAAATATTCATTTTTAAAATGGGGTGTACTCAATTATGGTGAGCACTGTATTTCATGATCATTTTCACTAGTTTTTTATAGGTTTTCTTTGCCATCCTGGAATGCTCTCTAAAAGTAATTTTCGAAATCACCAAAAATAATTGTGTTAAAATGCTGTTTGTAGTCTAAATGCAATCTCAAAATGAAAATGAATTTGTTTAAATACTTTTAATAATGTTGTGATAGATTACAAGTTCTGGCCATACTGGGATAGACAGGGTTCACATGTAGTATGAGAGAGCACACTATTGAAGAGTTTGGGGGGAGTTTCATGTGCACTTTCATATGGAGAACAAAGGCAGGTTTTGAGGGTCCTTTGAAGGAATGTGCGCCTCCCCCCACCCCTCTCTCTACAGCTTGAAAAAAAAAAATTTAATGTTTCTGGCTGTGCTTCAGATCACCACGGTTAACACCAAGCTAAATATTTACAGGATCTACTGCTCTTACTGTTACCAAAACACAACGGTCAGCAGGCTGTTTCCTCTAATTCAGCCAGCCCACACTGGACCTTGAAAAGGAACAATTTCACATATTTTATTATGGAGATGTGGAGATTAGATTCACAGTATCTGCTGTTCTGGGTCAGATATGAATCATTTCAGAGTGTTTTTGTGAAGAAGCGGTCAGATTGCACAATCAGTCGTGTGTGTAAAGGATGACACCGTTAGCAAAGCAGATGAAAACGTCACTTTCCTGCTTCCGCTCAAAAGCAGGAAGTTCAGAGATGTCAGTATGCTAAAGTGTGACAGTGAAAGTGTATATTTCTGCACTCACAACCATATGGAGAACATCAAGAAATTCTAGAGGCTTGACTTTCTACTTAGTCTCATTTATGATCTGTTGAATCGAGATAAGCAGTTTCCTTGGAGGCAATGTGCCATAATAACACGTTCATGATCAAGTAAAAAAAGTTTGCCAGTGATTTAAATACATAATTATACTACCCCCCATAAATTCCAGTTTAATATCAGACATGCGTTATCACCACAATATTTTCATATACTGTAATTCCACTTCAGTTTAGCACTTGAACCACTTAAAGTGGAACATCACAGATTTTTTTTCTCACCCGCTTGATTTCCTGTAACTCAGTTGTATGTTTATATCTGTGAAACATTCAAATCCCAGGGAGCTTCTGGAGATGACATGTCGCCTTGCCAATACATTAAAGGGTCACGGAGTGCAGAGAGGAGAACGAGTGGCCATCTACATGCCTGTGTCTCCTATGGCAGTGGCAGCCATGTTGGCCTGTGCCCGAATTGGTGCCGTACACACTGTGGTGTTTGCAGGCTTCAGCTCAGAGGCTCTGGCTGGCAGAATTCAGGATGGTGAGTGAAATGGTGTGCATTGTGTGTTTTCAGTAGCTGATTTTACTAGATCAGTAATGCAAAGTATTAGAGGGTTGTTTTAAATGACTAGAATATATTATTTCAAACCCAATATATGATAAAATATTGTGTCACTATTAAAAAACATAAAAAATTATTAAAATAATTAAAAAAAACACTGAAAGCTTGTCTAAGAAAATAGTGCATGGTAAACTAAATTAAGTTTTGTTTTAAAAAGTGACAGATGAAACATAAGCATGAAATGTCACTTTTTTTTGTTGGATATTCAATTAAGGAAAAATGTAGAAACTGCCAAAAAAATTAAATGCTTAGAGGGTCAAAGGTGCTCTTTATTGAAATAGCTTTAGTTTATGTACACTACATCATTCATTCATTCATTCATTTTTATTTCGGTGTATTCCCTTTATTAATCAGGGGTTGCCACAGCAGAATGAACCGTCAGAATGGATACACTACATCAGTAAAATTTATTTAGTCAGTTAAAGGAAGGATCACGTGACACTCATTCATTAATTTTCCTTCGGCTTAGTCCCTTTATTCATCAAGGGTCACCACAGCGGGATGAACCGCCAATTTATCCAGCATGTGTTTTACACAGCAGATGTCCTTCTAGCTGCAACCCAGTACTGGGAAACATCCATACTCACTTAGACACATTCGTACACTACAGCCAATTTAGTTTATTCAATTCACCTGTACCGCATGTCTTTGGACTGTGGGGGAAACCAGAGTACCCAGAGGAAACCCACAGAGAACATGCAAAGTCCACACAAATGCCAACTGAGCCAGCTAGGACTAGCAAACTTCTTGTTGTGAGGCGACAGTGCTAACCACTGAGCCACTATGTCACCCTTATTAGGTGACACTGAAAACTCAAATTCTGTGTTATAATAATATTTTTCAGTATTTTAAAAACTTAGGTCATGCAACCTAGGTAAGCATACGTGACTTTTATTTTGTTTTATTAAAAATCTTATAGACTTTAAACTTTTGAATGTTTCTGGGTTACTATTAGGGCTGGGTGATTAATCGAAACGTAATCTAAATCGGCATTCCAAACCAATAATCAATCTAATTTTTCAATTACTTACCTTATCGTGTGTGGAGTCACGTGACCCTGCTCTGTTTGTTACTATTGTGTTATTTTGCTCTACATTGACAATGATTAGAAGCTGTGCCAGAGATGCCTTGTTATGGTATATTGTCTATTACATCAAAATTATTATTTAAATTAAATCATTTGTTTGAATCATAAATGCACTGTTTAAAATATTATTCACAGGATATGCAAGAGTTATTTTATTTAGAAAAGATACTGCTTATTTTCTATTTTTAATATGAAAAATTAGAATAATGAAAATAATTGATTTTATTTCCAAAAGTGCAGGTTATTTATTTTCACTTAATTATAAGAAAGATTGTTGACTGTTGGTTTTTGGCAATGTGTGTTTTAATTTTAGTTGTTCAATGCTGATGTTCAAAAAATAATCTTAGATTATAGATTGTGCGTGTTTCCTTCAATTATTTTAAAATCAAGCAATGCACCCTTCATTCAGAAATCTCTCACTTGTAATATGTGAGCATATTTACTGTACAAATCCTGTCAGTGAACTATGAGGGCATAAAAATCAAGTAAATAAATTGAATAATCGTTCATTAATTGTTATCGAGTTAAAATGTTTAATCAATCGAGATTTTCATTTTATGCCATATCGCCCAGCCTTAGTTACTCTAGAAATGTAAAATGAAAAATAGAAATAGAAATTTTGCTTGGTCTCAACTAGTTGTTTAAAAGAAAGAGCAATTTGCTATATTCCAGTGAAAGATTATGATCATTAATTTACATTACATGTTATACTGAATATAGAATGTAACTCCATGGTTTAAAGTCCTCTTCTAGTATCTGAATTCCAGTCAACACCCTGCATGCTTTTCAGTAAAAGCTGAGCTTGACTTAAACAATGTCAGCTGTGTTTTCATGTTGTGAATGTTTTGTATACAACACATTAGTGAAAGCTAGTTATAGTGAAACAAAAACCCTACACTACACAGAGGGCCTTTGGGTATGTGTGTGTGTGTGCACATGATGGTCTGGAGAGAGATAAGTTTCAGAGGGCGTTTGTTCTTGGACAGGCCTGTCTTTATCTTATGTAATAAAACAGACACTGAGCAGATGTTTACTTCTGATCTTATTGGATGTAAAATGAACGAATGAAATCCAGCAGCTGTGCGGTTGCTTAAAATACAGTGAACTTCAACATGTGCTGCGTTTATAATATAGAGTATGTTTACAGATGCATTATCGTCAACTAAAATTAGCTTTTCATTTTTAGAATCACATTTGCTGTATCAGCTATTTTATTATCAGGATAGTGTCTGTTCAAGTGTATTTCTCAATTTTGTTTCCTGTTTTCTTTATACACGCAGCCCAATGCAAGTTTGTTATTACATGCAACCAAGGTGTGAGAGGTGGCCGTGTCTTCGATCTGAAGTCTACAGTGGATAAAGCTGTAAAGAACTGTCCCTCTGTCCGACATGTGTTTGTGGCCAAGAGAACTAACAACAGTGTGCCGATGGGAAAACTAGACATTCCATTAGAAGAGGTAAATCACACAACAATGGTATTATACAATGTACAGCAATTAGAAAATCACAATAGATGCATTTCTCATTTATTTTATTGTATTATTGTTTCAGTGCTCAACAATGGTCAACAGTTGATTACCGTTTTTTTAATCAACCATGGACCATGTGTTTTGTTGGTCACCATTTTACTTTGTAATTTCCAGCTATTATTGTATTTCTATTAACTATGTTTTTGTATATAAAATATAAGTTATATAAATTATTTAAACACTGTAAATTAATAGTTTAAAAATGTGTGTATATGTATATTAAAATAAGCATTGTATTAAAAGGTATTAAATACATAATCAATACTCAAATACAAAAATGTTTTAAATATTTAAAATCCCTGTGTGTGTCACTTTATACTAAGTGTTTTAGGTTTTTATTTACAAAAATACAAAAAAAAAAGCTTTTGAAAGCTTTGTAATGTCCCTGATTAGTGCCTATTTAGGTCACAAAACAAGGAGTACAAATCCTTTTCCTCTTCATTTTTGAATAGCTGGGTCACAGTATGTCAATTTTTTTCTGCCTCTTGAGATATTCAGTCCGTGCAGTGACAAATCTAGTCACACAATAGTCACATGTTGCTCTGCCAGTTTGTCAGAATTCCATATTTACACACAGTTTGCAGAAATACTGAATTACACAGAATAGACTAAGCTGGGCTTTGGTAATCTAGCCACAAGCTGTAAAATGGGCTACAGAGCTACATTTTGAGATAAATGCTTTGATTGAGGAGTGAATATCTTGTGTAATCCTATTATTTGCAGGAAGCGAATATTAGCCTTCAAAGTTAATGGCAAAACAAGTGGAAAATCCATTTAGACATTACGAAGATTGTTATTAAATTACACAACAGATAAAATAAGACAAGAACAATGAACGGCATATCTTAAACTTGAACTCTTTTATACCTGCCAGCATATAAAACGAAATAACTGAAGGGAAATGCATATTGGACATCCATGTGTGTGGTGAGTTTATATTGCATTTGAGTGATTCATAAAAGCTCCACAGTCGTAGATCCTGTTTTATATTTGGTGTTAAGATGCATTTTCATCAGCCCAATAACAAGAGGACAACTCTAAATATGGTTGTAAATAGGGTCTAAAATATTTTGAGCTTTTCCACTTTCAAACACATCCAAAAGTTGTTGAAAACTCATTGAACCAGAGTGCTTTCTCAGCATAAACACTTAAGTGGTTGATTCTGACCTAAAGATACAGCATTGATCATAGTTTTGCAACAGAGCAGAAAAGAAAGCTGTTGCTCTCTGTGTTGGTTTGAGTTGTCTCCTTTCACATTCATATGTAATTTGTACACCCGTCCATAGACCCTTCCGCAAAGAAGAGAACATGAGCGTAAACAGGAACAGGTTCCCCTTCATTTAAAAACCAGCAGTAACGTGGGCCATAGTTGCATGAATCTATGAATGTTTTTCCTTCCTGCTGTACGTGTAGCTCCAGTATGAAAGAAATCGTTTTGTCACATGGACACCAGGATGAGATGTGAAGTTCTTCATCATCGCCTTCATCAACTTTATCCTTTCCCTGTTGAGCTTATCGTTATATAATATAATATGATAGAACTTGTGTTTTAAATTAAATAATATAAACAGCATACAATAAAAAAATAGTTGTTTTGTAATTTGTGATCATATTTCAATGTATGAAATTTTCTCTCAATTTTCCAAAGTATTGCTATTGTTCAAAGCTTTTGCCAAATATATAGCAATTCATACATGCAATAACTGTGAAAGAGATTTTAATAAAATAAATTAACTGCAGTGTACTGTTTGTGTGTATGTCAGGTGATGGCGGAGCAGTCTTCAGAGTGTGCTCCAGAGCCCATGGAGAGTGAGGAGATGTTGTTCATGCTGTACACCTCGGGCAGTACAGGGAAACCCAAGGGCATCGTTCACACACAGGCCGGTTACCTGCTTTACGCTTCCCTCACACATCAGGTGTGTGCGTGTGTGTGTGTGTATGTGTGTGTGCGCGCGCGCTTCTCTGATTAAGCATTACAACTCTAAGCAAGCTTTGAAATTGTGAGAGGGGGTGGAAAAGGCCAATATATATGATTAATTATATACACTCACCGGCCACTTTATTAGGTACACCTAACTAGTACCGGGTTGGACCCCCTTTTGGTCTATATATACATGATAGCATCACGCAGTTGCTGCAGATTTGTCGACTGCACATTCATGATCCGAATCTCCCATTCCACCACATGCCTAAGGTGCTCTATTGTATTAAGATCTGGTGACTGTGGAGGCCAATTGAGTACAGTGAACTCATTGTCATGTTCAAGAACCAGTCTGAGATGATTTGCACTGTATGACATGGTGCATTATCCTGCTGGAAGTAGCCATCAGAAGATGGGTACACTGTGGTCATAAAGGGGTGGAGCATGGTCAGCAAAAATACCCAGGTAGGCTTGCTCAATTGGTACTAATGGGCCCAAAGTGTGCCAAGAAAATATCCCCTACACCATTACACCACTACCACAACCCTAAACCGTTGATACAAGGCAGGGTGGATCCATGCTTTCATGTTGTTGATGCCAAATTCTGACCCTACCATCCGAATGTCACAGCAGAAATCAAGACTCCTCAGACCAGGCAACATTTTTCCAATCTTCTGTTGTCTGATTTTGGTGAACCTGTGCGAATTGTAGCCTAAGTTTCCTGCCAGGAGTGGCACCCGGTGTGGTCTTCTGCTGCGGTAGCCCATCCACCTTAAGGTTGGATGTGTTGTGCGTTGAGAGATGCTTTTCTGCATACCTCAGTTGTAACGAGTGGTTATTTGAGTTACTGTTGCCGTTCTATCAGCTCGAACCAGTCTGGCCATTCTCCACTGACCTCTGGCATCAACAAGGCATTTTTGCCCACAGAACTGCCACTCACTGGACATTTTCTCTTTTTCTGACCACTCTCTGTAAACCCTAGAGATGATTGTGCTTGAAAATCCCAGTAGATCAGCAGTTTCTGAAATACTCAGACCAGCCCATCTGGCATCAACAACCATGCCACGTTCAAAGTCACTCAAATCACCTTTCTTCCCCAGTTTGATGCTCCATTTGAACTGCAGCAGGTTGTCTTGACCATGGCTGCGTCTGAAACTGCATGCTTCCATACTATACAGTAGGCTAAAATCAGTGTGCGAGCTGAGTAGTACGTCCGAATTCATAGAATTCAAAAAGTTAGTATGCGAGAAGTACCTGGATGACTTACTACTTCCGGCAAGATTCTGAAGTGCGCATCCCATGCATGCTGCGCAATCCCATGATGCCCCGCGAGAGAATTCATGAATGGCAGTGAAGTGAAGCGAAGCAATTGATGCTGGTAGGTCACGTGACCATGACAAAATGGTGGATGTAGTTCATCCGAATTCCATTCATACTTCTTACATACGTTTAAATTCAAATGCAGTACCTACTGAGTAGTAGGTGGTTTCGGATGCAGCCCTTGTCTACATGCCTAAATGCATTGAGTTCCTGCCATGTGATTGGCTGATTAGAAATTTGCATTAAAGAGAAGTTGGACAGGTGTACCTAATAAAGTGACTGGTGAGTGTATACACGCAAATGCTCTTGTAATTTGTTTATTATTTTATGCAGAATCACTCCCATAAAATCATGGCAGTCATTGTAAAATGATTAACTCATTGAAAATAGAGCTGTTAATGTCATCTGGTGTAACTGTTTTAAGAATTTTCTAATATTGTGCAGCCCTCATATGTGTACATAAACTGTAAAGCTATGATAAGAATGAAGAGTTCACTTGACAACATCCAATATTGGTCTGCATTAACAAGCTCCTGTGTTTACACACACTATCTTTGTGCACTTGTACTTTCCGACTAACGTATTATTTACACGTCATCATAATATTTGTCTGTGCTTGCAGTATGTGTTTGACTACACACCTGGAGATGTGTTTGGCTGTGTTGCTGACATCGGTTGGATTACGGGTCACAGTTATGTGGTTTACGGACCACTGTGTAATGGAGCCACTTCTGTTCTGTTTGAGAGCACACCTGTATACCCCAATCCAGGTGAGATATCAACACAAATGACAAATACCAATGATCCTTGCAATACATATAAACGCCTTTTCGGTTTCAATTTCAGTTTTACTTAATGTGGTTAATCGGCATGGTTAATTGTAGGCATTTTCATTGCAGATTATCTGCTGATGACATTTAAAAAAACATTTCGGCACATCACTTCAGCCTTTTTAATTCTCTCTGTAGTGAAGTGTTTTGGAGAAAAAGCTATTCTGTCCTAAAGCTTAGTAATGATGTCGGCCCTGATCCTCTTTTCATCCATTCTGATGAGCTTTCTTGATGGTGGCAGATAGTGTTTCTTTTCCTCCGAGTGCTTCAAACTGCAGGAGCCGCTTTAGTTCAGATCTCAGATAAATTCCTGTGACACATTAACCTGCGTGATGAGTCTTATCTGCGTTTATGAGTGTATTTTAATGGAAATGAATCTTCATGACAAGCAGTAAAGTGTCTTCTTTACTATGTGACATTAGTTTCCTCAGTTTTTGAAAAAAAATCTATTTTAACCTGCTTTTCAGGGGACTCTGTTTGTGTAATTGTATCAGTTAGGAAATGGGACCTAATTATTCTATTACTCTTGATATTTCTAATTACATTTAACTATGTTTTTGAACAGTTGTGACGTGTGTACTTTGTTGAAGTGCTCTCTGGTTGTAAATCAGGTGCTTCATTATCTTTGTCTTGACTTAGAATGTCCTTTGTGACTGTTTTTAGGCCGTTACTGGGAGACTGTTCAGAGGTTAAGAATAAACCAGTTTTATGGAGCTCCAACTGCCATCAGATTACTGTTGAAATATGAAGAGAGTTGGGTGAAGAAATATGATAGGTCATCTCTGAAGACACTTGCATCTGGTGAGTCATCAATAAATGATTTTATTAATAGACCATTTCAATGTGGTGATGTCATTGGCCCATGAACATTTCCTGCGTGTAATCAAACTATTTTATAACTGTACCAAGAGGCAATTCAATCATAACTTAATGTTAAAACAGCTATCATAACATTTAGCAATATGTGGCTCTTGTTGGATTCTCAGAAGCTATAGAACAGAGATGCTCAAACTATGGCCCCGGGGTCAAAGTTGGCCCATTTTAACCTTTGATTTGGCCCACCATTACATTTGAGAAGAGAGGGAGAACAATGGGTTGGTGGTTGGGGCGAATATCTTTTAAAAATATTGTCATTTCCAATGTAATGTAACCTTTTCTTTGTTTTATAATTTCGTTAGTATTGTAAATATTAGTCTTTAGTATTGTCAGATTTTTTAAAAATGTAAATATTGTCACTTGACGGATATCAGGCAATGCACAAGACATCAGCGAGCAAATCAAGGCAAAGGCAGGTGCAGCTTAGTGTATTCAGAATTGAACTCCATTGTATTAATGCAATTGTTTATGTTTTTGCTGTACTAACTTCATTAAACATTTTTTTAATATACTGCACTTGATAATTTAAAGCAATTTTCTAGTTGTTTTTAATTTTTTCTAGTTGTTTTTAAATATTAAGACATAAATTAGGAGATTACTCATGGAAACTTTTAATGTACCTTTGGCCCACAGCCCTCAGTTAAGTTTGGTTTTTGGCCCTTCACAAGAAAAAGTTTGGGCACCCCTACTATAGAAATGAAAAATTTAAAACAGGAAATAAGTTGGGACCATTGTTTTTGTTTACATCCCTCAAGATGGTCTATAAATGGTACACCAAATAAGCATGTTTCAATAATTTCTGAAGGATTATTTTATTAGGAAAACTTGATTAACGGTAGGTAAAATTCAGTTTTGCCTTCACAATAATGATTCGCATTGTAAAATATATTATAGTACTATTAAAATAATAGTTATATTATATAGTATTACATAGTAACACAACATTAGTATTTTTACTTTATTTTTGATCAAATATGTGCAGCCATGCTGGGCATGAAAGACTTGTGGACCCCACGTTTTCTCTCCTGTTACTTGCTTTATTACTTGTCACTCTTTTTTACATTTACATTTACATTTAGTCATTTAGCAGACGCTTTTATCCAAAGCGACTTACAAATAAGGACAAGGAAGCAATTTACACAACTATAAGAGCAGCAGTGAATAAGTGCTATAGACCAGTTTCAGGTGTGTAAAGTCTAATAAGCATTAGAATTTTTTTTTTCAAACCATGCTTTTAGAAAAAGCATTGTTTCAATGTGACCTGCACCAATTGTTAATTTTCACACACTCTTTTAACCCACATTATCTTGCGCTGAAAACGTGTGATTACCTCTTAATACTGTTTTGCTGCCATTTTGGTTTCAGAAGATTGAAAGTAACCTACAGTATGTTAACTATAATGACGTCACATCAGCCCCCAAGTCATTTTAAGGGGACTGTTTGCGTAGTAGGAGTAATAAACGAAGGACACTATGGGGATTGGAAACTCATCAGCTCTCCTGTTCAAAGGTCACCCTTTTCTCTTGATTCGAACCCTATACCTTGCATGTTTCTAGCTCAGATATTGTACTGGTCAGCTGTAAGTGGAAGAGCCGCAGTTAAAGTTTAGCCTGCTCACTCTGGAGGATTTTTAATGAGTGGGAAAGCTGACTTTGTGCCAAACATCAAGGACACTAGATAGTGTCTGGGTTTTGTTTGCCCTCACGGTACTTGTCAGTTCCACTTGAGATGGTAAAACTTGAGGATTTGCTTGAATTGTTTATAAGGCAAGTCACTGTAGGTGAACAGGGTAAAAATGCTAATAGTAATCGCCATACTTCCAGAGTTAATTGATCATATTATGAATTATAAACAGTTTTTCTTAATGTTAAGTTTTAAATATGTAAATGAGTCATGCAAATTTGCATACATTTCTAGCACAAAAATCAGAATGTTGGATGAGATTATATTAAGAATTCCCTTTTTTGGTCAATTTAGAGTCAACGTTTTACAGCAGGGATTTTGTAACTCTTGTATCATGATTCAGAAAATATTACTAACAGGCAGAAAAATCAAACTGTGAAGTGTGATATTTGGAAGCGCTGCTGAATTTTACGAAAACTGGCTTTAAACTATGTATGAATTAAATCCACAGACACAAATATTAATAAAGTGCAATAAATGAAACAATAAGTGTATTTTGAATGTTATCTTTACATTAGACTGAAAACTGTTATCTTTACATTAGACTGACAAAAAATTTGACAGGTGCATGAAAAAACATTTTGCTTGCAGTGAGTAGCTTTAAGTGCAGTGTTTTGGTGTGTGAATTTGCTTATATAAATGACCATGTGAATGTGTGCTCTGTTGGCAGTTGGAGAGCCCATTAATCACGAGGCATGGGACTGGTTCCATAATGTGGTCGGGGATGGACGATGCCCCCTGGTGGACACATGGTGGCAGACAGGTATAATCAAATGCATTTGGTATATGACTGTCAGTTGCTGTATCTGTACTTGGCTGTATATCATAGCCTTAATCTGTCATTTGGCCACACTGATCGGATGATTTGCACCATGTGTGACGTTACTCAGAAATAAATAGATAGCTCACTTGAATCTCTCTCTCTCTCTCTCTCTCTCTCTCTCTCTCTCTCTCTCTCTCTCTCTCTCTCTCTCTCTCTCTCTCTCTCTGTCTGTCTGTCTGTCTGTCTGTCTGTCTGTCTGTCTGTCTGTCTGTCTGTCTGTCTGTCTGTCTGTCTGTCTGTCTGTCTGTCTGTCTGTCTGTCTGTCTGTCTGTCTGTTCAGAAACTGGTGGTGTGTGTATAGCTCCACTTCCAGCTGAACCTGGAGCAGAGATCCGGCCTGCCATGGCTATGAGACCCTTTTTTGGAATCAAGCCAGAACTACTAGGGGAGAAGGTGATCTATACTTGTTTATTTGTGTCCTCTTGACTCACTGCTTCACTTGTACCTAGAATCACTTTGTCTGACTCAGTAAAAGCAGAACAAAAAGGTCACATATGTTAGATATGAAGTGACAAAGGATCAATTATAAAGTTTTTCAGACATGGTTAAAATAAAAAATGGTAAAAACATGCTTAACTTCACTAACATATTGTGTTGTACGTCTTAAATTGTTTTAAACAGGTCTTAATTTTGCTTTGTCCAAGTAAAGCTACTCAATTTGGGCCAATATCCAACTAATGACCAACAACACATCTCAATAAAACCTTCTTTTTTATGTTTTTTATTGTAAAGAGATTTTTACAGAACATTTCCTAAAATTAAACTCCCTAATCAGGGGAAAAAACTAAAAACAATTACATGATTCCTCATAAAAAAAAAATTCCCATTAAAAAAAACTTAACCCTGTATAAATTTAAAATTTCATTCTTTATGGCCTTAAAGGGTCTTAAAAAGTCTTGAATTTGACTTGATGAACCTTGCAGAAACCCTGTATTATAATTTAAAAATAGAAAGATAGAGTTGTTGGAAAGAAAACTAGTTATGAGAAATAAAGTCCCAGATACAACTGAAAATAAGTGAACTGAAATAAGTCATGAAAACAAAGTCTCAGTTGTGATATATAGTTGTAATCTAAAATAAATTATTGCAAAAATAAATCATAATTATGAGATGTAAAGCCGCAACTGTTATATAAATTTGTAATCAGAAATAAAAAGTTGCGATTGTGAATTAAAATAATAATAATAGTGACAAATAAAACATCATTTTGAAAATGAATTAAAGTTGTAGATTTCAAGAGGTTTAAAGCCCCAGTTTGGAGATATATTCCTCATTTAAAATACATTGTGTGACATAATTATGTGATATAATGTCCCAATATTATTCTGAAAAAAATTGTGCAATTTTATTTAACAATTATGAGGGGGAAAAGTTGCTATTCCAAGAAAAGGGTCTTTCAGACATGTAGTCATAACCTAAAAAATACAATTCTAAAATAAAAAGTCATAGTTTCATGAAATAAAGTGGCAGTTTCGAGACACAGTGCAAAGTCATAATGTAAGATTTAATGCCGAATAGAGTCATATAACTGAAATATAAAGACACAGCAGGAGATGAAAAGTTTCAGATATTAAATAAAGTCACACTGTGACATAAAGAGCCATTTATGACAAATTAGTTGCAATTAGCTCTTTAGCTCTCAGCAAACCCAGTGATTTATAGATCTCTTTTTACCAAATAGATAATTGTTATAAGATTGTGCTATTCAGACCTAAACATGGATTGTTTTTGCATTTGCTCCGCATGACTCTGCATGGATCCATGACTCTCCCACTGTTAAGGAAAGCTTTGTGTCACAGATGAACTTTGATGAACTTTGATTCTTTACTGCAGCTGTAACTAGAGCAGTAATGCATCGCCTCTGAGGCACTCTTTTGTTACCCTCTGGGGCTATTCAGAGAGATTCTTACCCCATGCCCTAAGACAGAAGTTCATTGTACTAATATGGAATAAACATCAGCCTTTTTTTTAACAGGGACAGATAATAACAGGAAATGATGTCAACGGGGCTCTGTGCATTAGCCAACCATGGCCTGGAATGGCAAGAACCATTTTTGGAGACCACCAGAGATTCGTGGATGCATATTTTAAACCGTACCAAGGTGAGCAAAACCCCTAGGGCTCTTGTTATGAAAGTTATGAAAAGAAAAGTTTGGACATTTTGTTGCATTATTAAACTGTTCTATCTGACTACAACTTTAAAGCAAGGGCATGAGAGGAATGTTAGCAATGCTGACTGGCAAAATGTTCTGCTTGTATTTTCAAATGTGCTTTTTGTTGAGACTCCATTTGAATGTGAGTTATCTAGCATCTCTGCTACATCTAGCGGAATAAAAAACAAACTCATCTTTTCAAACCTTTGCAAACATTTAATTCAAGACTGGTAGAGAAGACACACTGTTAATTCAACATTTAAAACTCAAATGCTTCATCAAAATCCTGTAAAAGCATCACAATGGCATTCTTGTTGTATCCCCATTGACTGTCTTTGCATTATTTGTGAATACGAATTTCTTATCATGAGTAACACTAGTATTCAGATTCAAAAATGCAAGCCAAAACTACAAGAAAAATCTCAAAGACAGGAAATGGGGTAAAACAAGGAGAATATGGTCCAACGTGGTCCTAAACACCCTCTGGCTCAGCCTGCCTGCTAGAGTAGCCATGCCCCAGACTCTTGCTATTGGTTGAGCTGGAAAGCGATTGACAGATTTGTGTGAACCTCTGTTTTTAATGGTGTTTCAGGGGGGCTCAATATTTACTTCTCTTGGGAAATAAATGGTACTCCACTACTAGCTAATGTACAACAAAGTGGTTTAAGAATATTTATTTTAACACAAATCAATTCAGTTTTACCTCAGTAAAATGAAACTCCACAAAGGCACAGTATGTCATTTTTGCTGCTAGATGCTAGAGCTATAAATGTATATAAAGTTGCTGTTTTATGCCATACAACAGGTCAGTATTTTACGGGTGATGGGGCGTACCGTACTGAAGATGGTTACTACCAGATCACAGGACGAATGGATGATGTCATCAATATTAGTGGGCATCGTCTGGGCACCGCTGAGATAGAGGATGCACTGGTGAGATGCTTCTTTCACAAATATATATCAGTATTTATTAGTCCAGTGTGTCCTTAAAATGATTTGAATAAACACAAATTATTAGTCAAACTGAATTCAATCTAATATAAATATATATATATGTATATGTATGTACACATATATATATATATATACACACACACAGTTGAAGTCAGAATTATTAGCCGCCCTTTGAATTTTTTCTTCTTTTTTAAATATTTCCCAAATTATGTTTACCAGAGCAAGGAAATGTTCACAGTATGTCTGATAATATTTTTTCTTCTGGAGAAAGTCTTATTTGTTTTATTTCGGCTAGAATAAAAGCAGTTTTTAATTTTTAAGAACCATTTTAAGGGCAACATTATTAGCCCCTTTAAGCGTTTTTTAAATTTTTTTTTTATATAGTTTACAGAGCAAACCATAGTTATATAATAATTTGTCTAATTACCCTAACCTACCTAATTAACCTAGTTAAGCCTTTAAATGTCACTTTAAGCTGTACAGAAGTGTCTTAAAAAATATTTAGTCAAATATTATTTACAGTCATCATGGCAAAGATAAAATAAATCGGATAAAATAAATATTAGAAATGAGTTATTAAAACTATTATGTTTAGAAATGTGTTGAAAAAAATCTTCTCTCCATTAAACAAATTGGGGGAAAAAATAGAGAGGCTAATAATTCTGACTTCAACTGTATATATTTGTCATTTAGATGGATTGTTTTTACAAGAGCTGAAGATTTCAGCAAATGTACTCTAGTGTGTAAAATTTGGGGGTCAGTAAGCTGTTTATTTGAAGTAAGAAATTAATTATAAAAGTTTTAAAAAGTGGCAATAAATCAATAAATATATAAAAGGGGCAATAAATAAATGTATAATGTTGCAAAATAATTTTTAGCTTTCTATTCATGAAATAATCTGTGTATCTGTGTTTTCACAAAAAAATTTTCAAAAATATTAAATAAATCTTAAGCACCAAATTAGCTTTTAAGAAATTCTGAAGGATCCTATGACACTAGACACTCATGAAATTCAGCTTTGCCAATCACATGAATAAATCACACTTTAACAACTAAGTTTAATAAACAAAAGTTATTTTAATCTTTTATTTTAATATTGTGCTGCTTGGTGATCATAAGACACTACTATTAATAAAATTTTAAAAAATCGTTCTAATGCCAAGCTTTTACATTTTTGACAAACCCAACTATTTGGTTGACTGTGTGTGTTGCTCTGGCTTCAGGATGAACACCCAGATGTTCCTGAGACCGCAGTGATCGGGATTCCCCATGAGATTAAAGGAGAAGGTGAGACATACGACAGACCTTTGTTTTCTTCTTCCTCTCACCTTTTTTCATTCATGAGCCATCTGGGACACCTCCAGCTACAACAGACCTTTTGACCCCATTCATCATGTGACATCTTGGTCATTGTGAAAACAAACTGAAAAGTATAAAGACATAATTGACTGTCATAAAATTGAGTGATTAAAGCAAATGTATTACAATTTGACCTCTTCTAACTTTTGAGTTGCTCTTCTTTTTTTCTGTTCCCAGTTCCATTTGCATTTGTAGTTTTAAAAGAATCTGCTGCTGAGAACCAACAGGCTGTTGTGGATGAGCTGCGACACCTAGTGGCCACTAAAATAGCTAAATATGCCGTTCCTGATCATTTCCTGGTAAACTCATGACATTTTTTCACTGTTTTATTTTTGTTGATCAGAGGTGGGTTAGTAAGATTTAATTAGTGTTTTTAAAAGAACTATATTCTGCTCATCAATGCTAATTTATTCATTTGATTGAAATGCAGTAAAAAAAAAAATCAGAACATTTGTAAAGTGGAGTAAAGCAGTAAATCTAAAATACAATTAAATTAGATTTTTTGATTGTAGTTACATTTATTACATTTACATTACATGATTTCCTTTGATTTAAAGCAGAATTACTCTTATATTCAGTGTCACATACTCGAGTCTTCAGAAATCATTCTAATATGCTGACTGGCTGTTCTATTGTAATCTATTGTGGAAACCATTTTTCTTTCTTCTTAGTTTTGTGGAAACTTTGATGCATTGTAATTATTTTTTATTTTTTTTTAAAACAACAGAGCAAGGACATTTTTCATAGAATGTCCTGTATTATTTTATATTAGACAACGTCTAATTTCGTTAATTTCGACTGGTGTAAACATGTTTTAGTTGTTTTTTTAAGTATGATTTTTTTTTATTGCCTACAAAACAAACCACTGTTGTCCAATGACTTGCCTAATTAACCTAATACACTTAACCTTCATGCTGAATAATACTATCTTGCCAAATTACTAGTAGTTATATTGTCATTATGACAAAGACAAAAGAAATTGGTTAAAATTAATTTATCAAAACTAATATTTTTAAAAATGTGTTGAAAAAAATCATGTTAAAGAGCACTTAGATGTGTGTGTGTGTGTATATATATATATATATATATATATATATATATATATATATATATATATATATATATATATATATATATATAAATATAAATATTCTGAAGTCAGAATTATTAGCCCGCCTGAATTATTACTCCCCGTTTAATTTTTTCCCTAATTTCTGTTTAACAGAGAGCAGATTTTATATCAACACATTTCTAAAGATAATAGTTTTAATAACTTATTTCTAATAACTGATTTATTTTATCTTTGCCATGATGACAGTAAATAATATTTTACTAGATATTTTTCAAGACACTTCTATACAGCTTAAAGTGACATTTAAAGGCTTAACTAGGTTAATTAGGTTAACTAGGCAGGTTAGGGTAATTAGGAAAGTTATTGTATAAAGATGGTTTGTTTTGTAGACCGTCAGGAAAAAAAGTTGCTTAAAGGGGCTAATAATTTTGACCTAAAAATGTTTATTTTTTATTTTTTTTAAACTGCTTTTACTTTAACCGAAACAAAACAAATAAGACTTTCTCCAGAAGAAAAAATATTAAAATATTGAAAATAATAATATTGAAAATTTTCTTGCTCTGGTAAACATCATTTGGGAAATATGTAGAAAAAAAATCAAAGGGGGGCTAATAATTCTGACTGCAACTGTATATATATAATATTATTATTATTATTTTCACAGGCTAATCATTTTGCAATCAACTGAATATTTTAATGGTACTGTATCACAATTTCCACAACAAAAATGAAGCAGCCTAACAATTTTCACCGACATCAATAATAATAATAAATTCAACCTTAGTGAAGAGAACAAGCAACTTTTAAAAAATATCTAATTATAAATATATTAAAAAATATATTTAAAAAAATCTTACTAATCTCAAACATTTGACTAGTGTATGTTGTCTAGACTTTCACTGTCTGCACAAATCTCTGCACATGTTTGTTTTGTCAGCTATGAAAGCCTCTCTTGTCTCTTTAAGGTTGTGAAGCGTCTTCCTAAAACACGCTCTGGAAAAATCATGAGGAGAATCTTGCGAAAGGTCGCCGTGCAGGACACAAGCAACCTAGGGGACGTGTCCACGCTGGATGACCCCTCCGTCGTTTCAGAGATCATCAAGGCCCATAAACACTACAGAAGTCTTGCAGCTAAGCAGTAGAAAGACTCTTGGGAAACTGTCACATTAAGAATGAGGAGCTATGAATGTCATACTGTGATGACAGGGAATCTATTCAAGTAATCCACATGTGAATGAGAGAGCAGTGTATGCTAGCAGCAACGCAGAATGCAATTACCGGTTAAGTGCCTTCAAATGTTGTGAAACATGCACATGAATCCCTCCTAAACTGGATGTTAGTCCTTGTAAGACATCTTTTTTCTGCATTAATCGTGACACTTTTTACACAGTATTTTTTTCTTGTAACCAGAGACTCTGAGAGATATGCTGCAAAACATCAGTATTTTTTTGATAGATGATTTTATTTTAAGGTACTCAGTCCAGTTTGTGTCCATGCAAATCTCACCCTTCTCATTTTCTCCTGTTTTCATTCAAGACTTTGCCTTTACTTCCTAATGCTCAACACAAGATCAATGTGATATTATTCATTTTAAACAATATCACAAGTTCACCGTATTCTCTTTTTCCTAGAAGAAAACAGATCTATTTTAAAGGTTTTGAAATAATATTTTGTCTGGCTGTTATTTTACCTCCATATTAAATGTAATGTATGCAGGCACTGCTATAGGATTTAATAAAACACCTCTTTGCCACAACAGCTTGTCTAAACACTTTTCCAATACAGCTTGACTCAAAACAAACTGTCGATGTATTTATGCTTTTACAGATTAAATCAAATATTATGAACCCTCTTCTAAGTGTCTAATTGCACACATTTGATTCTGAATTGCTTTTCAAAGAGTATCCTCTGTCTTTCCAATATACATTAACAGTAATTAAATTATGGCGGGAACTACTGTAAGTACTTTTTTGAGAGCCAAAACAAGCTAATTCTGACCAGACGTATGACTGTAGTGTCTAAAGAGCTTATTAAAGACAGATTACATGATTACACTTTTCACCATTTCCAAACAAGCATACAGTAGCTGATCAATAAACATCACACACATGCAGGTTTGTTTTTGTGAATTGTGGAGACGTTCTACTTTCCATTTTTGTATACTGTACATACTGTATTTTCTGTTGTACTACACTAACCCTATGGGGGGTTCGGATGGTTCGACAAATGAAAGGTCCAGAAGTTGTTCCATACATGAGTTCTTTGTCCTATTTTGACTGATATTCCGTAATAAATTGTTAAAATAACCCATCGAAAAAGGCTTTAAGACCCAGCGGAATACTGTGTTTGTCTGTCAGTACAGAATTTGGGACACCCATTCTGTCACGCCATGCCAAATTCTGACTGAGAAAAGTTGAATGTGCTGGCTAGTTTGTTGTTTACCTAATAAATAACAATAGGGTTTTTAATTAAAAATTTTAACAGATTCCTATTTATTTCTAATGATATATCACGTAATAAATGTGTATTTTAAAAATAAGCAGGCTATTGTTAATATAGTTCTTTACTCTAAATTTTTAACGAATGTTTTTGGTACATCAATAAGTGTGGTTATGATGACCGTCCGGCAAGCTAATCCAGCTAATTAGTTAATAGTGCTTAAATATCACTAAAATGCAGTATTTACACCTCATAATTAAATAGAAAATGACGCAAATAACTGCAAAAATGTCCACTTTTTGAGTAAAAAAACAACCATCCTTTTTAGCAGGCTGGCTATGGGCCTGCCCTTACAGCAGGTATGTCAAACTCAATTTCTGGAGGGCTGTAGATTTGCACAGTTCAGTTCCAGCCCTGCTTCAACACACTTGCCTGTAGGTTTCAGACAAGCCTGAAAGACTTAATTAGTTTGATCAGCTGTGTTTAATTAGGGTTGGAACTAAACTGTGCAGAGCTGCGGCCCTCCAGGAATTGAGTTTGACACCTGTGCCTTACAGGAAACTGTTCTTTTTTTACATTATAAATAAACGAATACTGTGTGTTTTATAATCCTTTTGAAAAGTGGGGACATTAACAATATCCTCTTAATAATTATTAAATATTCATGTCAGTATGTACTTTTGTATCCTGATGTCACAAGCGCGCGCGCACACACACACACACACACACACACAAGAGAGGTCAACGAACAGCGTGGTTTAACATTAGCTCCATCTGCTGGTGAGAGGATATTTTGCACTTTACTGTCTCTGCTGTAAATATAGGAAAAGTCTACATATACTGGCCTACGTTTTGATTTGGATATACTTAAAAGTTTAAGTATTTCAAGAACACTTAGCTTGTTGTATGTTGTTTTGATTGAGAAGCTTATTAATCTTTCACATAGTTTTATATTGTATGTATGCATGTTAAAGGTTATACTGTAAAATAACAAATCAATAGGTGTGGAACAGCTATAGTGTAATTAATATTTATATAAATAGTCATTTATAGGCATCATTCTATATTCTGTAAAATAGTATGATGTTAAAAACAATATTTTATGGTCCATATTGCGAAATATTAATGCAAATAACTATTAAGTCACACACATCATGTAAATGCAACATAAAGGCAAATGGTGAATGAATGGTGAAACATGGTTGCCTGCAAATAGCTGTTGAAATGTGTGAGTTGAACAGGCATTGACATTATTAGTTTATCTTAGAGCAAGCCCAGGTTTACAATAAATGCATAACAAATAATGTGTGTTTCCAAGCATGATGCAGATAAAACTGTTGCTCCATATGTGTAGCGGAGTTTGAATTAGCTACATAGAAATGGTTGTGGTTGCAACAAAGTGGATTGCCAAGCAACACAGATGCAGGAACATACTCGGGCACACAATACTGAGGTAATGAGGTCACAGGTGTATGTTTGTAGAGCAATTTACAACAGCTTAGAGTGCAGCTCTACCAGTCATATTCAAAGACAGGAACTATTCATTTTATAATAAAAATGAATAAACAATTTAAAGATTAAAATTAAGAGTAAAGATGTTTAAGAAGCATGTTGGACAAAAAAATTGAAATTGGATAATTAAAAAAAAAAAACAATTCTAATGATACTATCCAATGCTTGTTTAAAACAAAAACATTAAAACACAAATAAATAAAAATGTGATTCATTTCAATAATTTAAAAATTTGAATTTTAATAGATATTTAATGCTAAAATATGACTTGATGAGATAGATAAAATAATCAAAAGTGATTCAAACACATAAAAATGTGCCAAATGTTTTTAAGAGCCACCATGGTCCGTGTATTCACTGTAATCTCAGTGTATATAATCTTATTTGGGGATCTAAGAGATTAAGGGGATCCTGCTCTTTTTTCAATCTAAGTTAAGAATCTGAAGTTCTTTCAGATGTGATTAAAAATGCAACTAAGACCCAAAAAACATGACTGTTTTGATATTTCGGTTAAATGAATGGTTATATGTGCACGTTTAGTAAGATGTAACTAAGTATAGTTTTAAAGCGTGCTGCTATAATTTTAAAAATATCGAATAATTTGTAACATTCTTTTTTATTGAACAACTTGGCATTATCAGTGCATCTTTACAATACAAAAAAAGGAAACAGGTGCAGGTAACGAACAAATGACTAAATAATACGTTACAAAAAATAATACATTACATAAAATAATTATCAGTAAAATAATAGATAAACGTAATAAATAAATACAATGGACAAGGGGTTTTCGTGTAATTTATACTTGTCTATCAAAGACAGAAAATTAATTGCACTTTTTGTTTTCATTATCTTTAGGGATTTTATATATGACAGAATCTCATTGTAAAAGGCACAAAACATTGGTTTTTATTTTGTAACATTCAAAACCTATCCGACCTCACTACTAAGCCCCGCCCATTCTACGCAGTTGTCTTCCAATTAGAGCGAGCCTTCTTTTTCATTTCCTCCAATTGGAGCTACGTTTGCTAAACAGACGCTCAGATCGCGCCCGTCTAATTGGTCGAGCAGTGTTCTGGTGTGACGCTAGGGTTTACGCCGACGTTGGGGGCGGTGAAGGAGGGGCGACTCTAATGGCGCATCGCAGTCCGACAGATCCTGCTCTCCACAAATAAACAACAGTAGTGCTTCACGATCTGGCCTCGTTTGTACTTTTGCCAGTTGCACCGCGCTGCAGCCGCGCATTGCGCTTTTGCTCATTGAGCAAACCGCTTGGGCTTCTTTTTAGCGGCTGCTTTATGCACTGAGGCCCAGAGGAAAGACGGCGGATCGGTGAGTGTGCAAACATGTAACCATCTGTTTAAATGAACAATGTTCATTGAGTGTTACTTGTTACGTTAAAGGGATAGTTCATACACAAAAGGAGATGTGTCCTGATTTACTCACACCAGAGTTGCTTCAGATCTGCAAGACTTATTTGTTTGGAAGAACACAAAAGAAGATGTTAGGTTGAATGTTAAAGATTGAAAGTGAACGGGTCGACTGACATAACGTAACGTTACTGCCTGACATCTGCGTTTGTGTTCCTCTCAGCAAAGTCATAGGGTACAGGTTTGAAATTAAACGAGTATGTGTTAACGATGAGAATATTCAAGTCAATTATGAAAATATCCGTTCATGTTTACAATGTGTCCAACAAAACGTGCCCGAAGTAAGAGATAGTGTGTCAGAAATTAGCTTTGTTTTATTTTTAATCCCTTTTAGACCGTTAACTGGAGAGGAGAAATGGCAAATTTGCATAAACATAATTTTTTAACTCACATTTTGACACATCAGGCCTTTATGGCACATAGTATCCAGTTAAGCGTTAGATAAGATCTTGGTTTAGCCCAGTGTGACTATCAGAACTTTGAGTGCCAATGAAGCTTAAAAATGCATTTATGTGTGTACAGTAACCAAAAGAGAAGACAAACAACAATGGCAGTCTTGAGCTTCATCAGTCTATATTATATGTAATATCAGTGGTGTAGTCCTTGCTATACGCACGTATACTCAGTATGCCCACTTTTTTCCACGAGCTGTTTGGGTATTACGACTTCTGAGGAACATACTCTCGGTATACTCACTTGTTTTGGTGATTAGACTTCCCTAATTTTTGTACATTGAGTATTTGAGTTTTTCGAAGATCACAACAAATCAGCTGAATGATGTCTTGCTGAAACGTTCAAGTAAAACTGTAAAATAGCATGGGCGTTGCTTTAGCCCTCCTATATTTCCATTCAGCCCCCCTTACACTTTTGCGATTACCTGTACACTACTAAATGACCGCCTCAATCCCCTTTAAATTTGATATAAAAACGGCGGCAGAATCCCGCTCCTGAACTCGTTTTTTAGTTAGTCAGCAAACCACAGCTGTGCAGTGTGTGTGTGTGTGTGTGTATGTATGTATATATATATATATATATATATATATATATATATATATATATATATATATATGTGTGAATGAATCAAAGATGCATTGACTTTCGTCGTTTCTTTGCCTACTTTCAAAATTTGGATTGGGTGGATAATAGTACACCACCTATTTTTTTAGGACTACACCACTGGTCTATATATAGTATATACTACTTCAGTGTATATTATATGTAATACATAAAATATGTTTTGGTTAGATTTGCCTGAAGGTGTATATTTTAAAAATTATATTTAAGTGGCTTTCAGTTGCTAAAGAACGTATAAAAAAATATATTAACAAAATTGTTTTATCTAACAAGTTATTAACTTCTAAGACGTATTAGAAAAGTTTATATATCAAGTTTGTGTATTTCAGTTCCACTGTAGCCTTAGAGCAAAATGTAAACCTCCTATTTGTTCCTACATAATGCAAGTTTAATAATTTGACCTCTAATTTTAATAACTTGTTTTACTTCTTTATAGATATAATATGTAACAAGCGCCAACATGACATCAAGATTTAGTAAAACGTACACGCGGAAGGGAGGAGAAGCCAGCTCAAAGTTTGACGAGGTTTTCTCTAACAAGAAAGCTACACTCACCACCAAATGGGGAGAGTCCACCTATAAGGCGCATTTGGGCATCAAACGACCCTCGTTCAAGCCAGATGTTTCAGAGCTGACCAAACGACCCCGCTTTGATGATGACGACAGCTCAGAGGATCCATTTGGCTTTGACAGCGATGAGGAGTCCAAAGCAGTTACATCCAGAGATACTGCTCAACCTGAGATGGACTCGGATACTACAGCATCCAAGAATAAGCAGTTAAAGACCCAGATGGAAAAGCCGAGCGGGGGCACACTGGTGACCAGTACTTCCTCCTTGGGAAGCAGTACAAACCTCAGCAGAGGGCCGGTTGGTGTGAATAGCCCAGGTAGGACATCATTACTGCAAAAACACTTGTGTGGGATATTTTACACCAAAATGAACAGGATCATACACGAGTAGACATCTCTCCAATTCTGAATCCAATTCCGTATGTCTTGCTTTGTTCGTTGTGCTAAACTTGTTCATAACTGGTTCGTGAATGATTCATTCAGTTTTGTGAACTAGATGAGCTAATGTATTGAAGGATCACATTCAAAACACTAGCTTTTTCTACCATGAATACATCCTAAAAAGTAAGAAACACAAAGGTTTTTTGTTGGTTTTCTGAAATTCTACTTTTCAATTTAATTCGTCTTTATTTATATGGAACTTTTACAATGTAGATTGTGTCAAAGCAGCTCGACATAGAAGATAATAGTAAATTGAAACTGTGTCAGTCCAGTTTTCAGAGTTGAAGTTCAGTTTAGTTCAGTTCAGTGTGGTTTAAATTTCACTGCTGAAAGTCCAAACACTGAAGAGCAAATTCATCGATCTGCAGCTCTACATGTCCCAAACCAAGCAAGCCAGTGGTGAGGAACAAAACTTCACCAATTGATGAAAGTGAAGAAAAAAAAAACCTAGAGAGAAATTCCACCCAAAATGTATTAAGCTTTTAAAAAATTTGTGAAGAACTTGTAAAACCAATCCATAAGAATCAAAGTTTAATTCCTATCTTCTTAAAAGACATGATTCAAGGCATAGTTCATTGTTTATCTGTAGAACATACGGTTTGTTTTAGTTGAAAGTTTGGTTCTTGGTGATTTCAATAAACTTAAAGTTAATTGATATTGAAGTATGGACATACTCTTGGTTCTTATGTTAATGTATAGAGGTATTATGAAGTAAAATGATCAGTTTAAAATAGTGCTGGAATCAATAATCCCACATCGATTGTTTCACTTCATTAGATGGGGATTGATTTAGTTTTGCCCCTGTTATATATATATATTTTCAATGTGCTTGTAACGTTTGACTTGCATTTTATGAATCACTTTGGAAAAGCTAAAAAAATCCTTTAAATTAAACCATATCAAAAATGTCTTATAAATATATAGACTGAAGATTAAGTATGTCTGTATTGCCAGAGAAACAATTAGATGCTCATTATCACACACAAAATGCTGTCATGACACAATTATTATTGTGCTTTGACTATTGTTCTTATGAGCTTGGGTTTATTACATGTTACTAACTATGACCTTCTAGATCACCTTTAGTCAGACCCATAATACAGTGTCATTACAGTGAGCTCACGCTGTTGTGCTACGAGGGGTGATGAGGTCACAGTGTTTCTGCAGCAGGTTATACTGGTTTTCTCCAGTGCTGAGAATAGCTGCTGTAGTCTTTGCTCTGTGGTCGAGGTGCTCATGCAAGCACACTGGCATGGATTCTGGGGCTCAGCAGGATATTTTCAGCCCTATGCAGTTCAACACTTTCCCTCGGCTCTTTAGCAAGGCTAATTACAACCATTAGAGGAGCAGTGAAACAAGAACTCAGGTTGTGAAAACCCTCTGAGGATCATAAAGCTTCTAATAGTAATAATTATATCTATATTTGTGTAAACATTTATTATGATATTTTACACACCCACTTTATTTCTTTTGTGCAACACAAATGCAGATATTTCGAAGACCGCGCTGGTCGCTTTTGTCCATGTATTTACAGTTAATCGCAGCTCATGTTTTTGAGTTCATTAAAAGCACTGTAAAATCCTCATAAAATGATTCTTGTGACTAATGTGTCCTTGACAGATTTATGAGTGTGATTTGTGAACAAGTTGTTCTTTTGGATTAATTTTGCAAATCCAGCTCACAAGAATCCTAATTGAATCATTCATGATCCAAATCTCCCTGTGCTCAATTGAAAAAGTAAAAAGAAATTATGAATTTGGAATGCAATAAAGGGTGAATACATTTAATTATATAATCTTCGTTTCTTTCTGAAGTATCCTTTTAAGAATTCAGAGTTGCCACATTTTGTTGTTTTTGATGTACTATATTGCATAAATTTTGCATTAATATGTTGCATAAGTTTATTATATATATATATATATATATATATATATATATATATATATATATATATATATATATATATATATATATATATATATATAGTTTTGTGATTCAGTAGAAAATATTTAATACAATGTAACAAACATTAAATTTTAAACAATACTGTGGTATGTCTGTTTTATCATTGTTGTAGGTTATGTTTAAACTGATATTATATTTTACATATTTTTACATGACATTGTGAGTTTTTTTTTGAAAACCAAATACACACACACAATTGTAATTTTTGTCTATATTATAAGAATAAGTTTCAGATAGTTTTGTATTTTGTAGTCCTTTAGTATGTATTTAAACAATATTTTTTATTAAGTTGTTTTGATGTTTGTATTTAAACAACAAATGCTCTTTATAATGTAGTTTTTTAATAATAAAAATATTATTTATAAAAATAATTTAATATAGCAGATTTTATTTTATTCTGCATTTTATGTTTTCACAACATTATCTTAACAATTTTGTAACACAAGACATGCCACTTCAATATTTCTCACTATTTTTGCAGCTAAAACATCTCCAGCCACTTCGTATGTCACTGGTACTGTAGGAACCTGGAGCAAATCTAGTGTCACAGTAAATAAACCGCTCTCCCAGGTCTCCAGCTTGAAGACCCCAAGTAGAGACATCTCCAATGACTGGGACAGTTTTGGGGAGGACTCTCCTTCCGGAGCCGGCGAGGGCAGTTCTTCTCAGACTGGTAACTCTTCTGATGGGCTCAAGAGTGCAGAGCAGTGCCCTGCTGAACCTGAACCTCCAGTGGAGCAACCTGTTGACTTTGAGCAGCTTCCCCTTCTTAAACCATCCAGTGACAGAGTGTACAGACGACCACGGGGTAAAGAGACGGATAGTTTGGCTGCTGGAGATGTGACAATTCCTGCTGTGAGTTCGGTGTCAGCTCCTGCACCAGTGATGAGCAATGCAGGGGTTGCTGGGAGTTCTGGGGTGAAGCCTGCTGCTGGTCGGGGTCGAGTGAGGGACTACACCGTTCTTCACCCATCTTGTGTGTCCGTGTGTAATGTGACCATCCAGGACTCCATTGAAAGGAGCGTGGATGATTTCGTTATGCCAGTGCAAGCTGACATTGGAGAAGCAGGAACCTTCAGGAGGAAAGCAGACACACAGCCTGCCAAGCCTACCAGGTACAGTCCAAACATGCTCTTCAGTTATTTAATTTGATTCATTTTATAGTAATTTTATTTTTAGAACATTGAAGTAGGGTTGTTGCAATACCATTAATTCACATTATGATACTATACCAGCTCAAGTATCACAATACCAAATAGTATTTTGATACTGTAATTCATAACTCGAATCTATGAATTGTCAGAAATACTATATTTTAGATGTTATCACAGGCCTACTTGAATTGAATACATAATTCGCTTACTATTGAAAAAAGTATTTGCACAGCACTTGTACACCTATAATGCATTAGTTCTTTTTGTTTATTTTGTAGATAACTGACCAACAAAAAATTACATTAAAAACATTGCATTAAAATGAAGATACAAATTATACTGAATGAAATTCGTTATACAAAAAGAGCAGATTTGGCCATATGAAGTGGTCAAAAAAAAATTCAACGTTTCCTGTTGCTTTTTTGGGTTTTTCATCTATTGTTTTTATTTTTAGTCTTATCAGGTAAGAATCCAAAGTAATTCAAAATTTCACTTTGTGAGTTTTTCTTTTTAAAAGGTTGTTGCGGTTGTTGTAGCTACTAAATCATACCGAGAGGAACAGAAATGAACTGATTCAGATATGCGTTTGAACGCAAGCATAAGAAAAAGTGCAATAGGCTACTTTAAAAGATGTGAGTTCCACAGTTTTGCAACCTTAAAGTGCTCCACAGACTATTCAAATGAAAAGGTCTATTGTTGCACAAACGTTTGAGCATTTTAGTGACTTTTCCACATGCAACATTATGTATTGTAGATAGACCGTTAATGACAATATTACCGTTTACACACTACAGTGGCACTGTGAGTATTTTGGAGCCACAGTATTACGATATTACCATAGAACCGGTAAACTGTGCAACCCTACATTAAAGTGAAGTATGGTTACGCATTACTCTGAATCGGTCCTCTGTTTTTAACCTATCCAAGTGCATACACACAAGTGAGAAGAGAGAGTGCACACACATACACCCAGTGAGCATACACCCGGAGCTATTGCTTCCAGCGCCCGGGGAGTAATTGGGGATTAGGTGGCTTGGTCAGGCACCTCAGCTGGGTATCGAAGATGGAGAGAGTTCAGTTCATTCATTCTTCTCATCTTCAATTCCTGCTGGGATTGGGAATCGAACCTTTCGATTACAGGTCCAACTCTCTAACCATTAGGCCACAACTTGTTTATTATAAATGTGTCGTCTTTGCACACATTAAGGCTTTAAACGGGTTTTTAATGAAAAAAAAATACTTTGAAAGGTCTTAAGAAATGTATTTGTTTCTCTATATTGTCCCGTTTAAATATATACGCTTTTAAAAATGTAGCCAAATAATTAGTGAGTTTGCTTGAAACGAAAATGAATATCTGTCGAGGTGTTATAAAAATGTCTGTTTGAATTAAGCAGGTTTTTCATAGTGTTGCAAATCAGAAGATAAGCTGCCGCAAAAGTCACACACTCCCAAGACACAGAAGAAGAAATTTTTAATAAAATTTAAGGAGTTTCTTTTTTGACAGCCTGCACAACTACCATTTTCAAGGCTCAAAAAAAGTGGTTAAACATCATTGACGCACTTCACGTCAACTGTCCCCTAGTTCATCAAATGCAAATCATTCAAAAAGTATTTGCAAAATTAGTTCTTAAAAAAAAAATCTTAAGTTTTAAATCCCACCATATATTAACATGGCCTAGTTTTAAAAACTGTAGAACTCAAAAGCAAGCATATTTGGTTATCTGAATGTCTGTCTTCATTGTCTTTACAATTCCTTTAGGTTTAGACCCACTCAGAGCAAAAGTAAAAAGGAGACAAAACTGGAGTTTTTTGGCTTTGAGGAGAACGAGGCTCAGGACGCAGATGGAGACGCCACTGGCTCCGGCAGCACCAGCTACAAGATCAAATACTTTGGTTTTGATGATCTGAGTGAGAGTGACAGCGAGGATGATGACGATTCAGCATCTAGAGAGAGGAAGAAGATAAAGAAAGCAGCGGCAGAGGCTTTGTCAACTGGCACAGGAAGTCCACAGTTCAGCGACTCGCAGGAGAGTCAACAGAGTCAAAGCAGCCTAAGTACAGGTACTCTCAATATCACATCCATGCTAATGCACCTATTTAGCAGAACATGCTGGGAATTTATTATTTGTAGAGCAGTCTCTGGATTTGTGTTGATTTCCTTTTTTTCTTTGTCAGATTCTCAGGAGTCACTGGATGAAACGGGAGCTACGGGCTCACAGAAAGAACGACACCGAAAGCAAAGCAACAAGTCAAAGGAGATCGGGCGCAAGATCTTCAGCGGACCAAAAAAAGTATGACTAAAGAACGTTAGCAGAAACTGTTAACTTTATTATCTTTATACTTTCTAAACTTTTTTCTCCTTTACTTTGTGTGTGTTGAATGCAGTCTCCTGCTAAAGCTGTATATAACGCTCGTCACTGGAATCAGCCTGAGTCAGAGGAAGTTCAATCTCCTGCTTCTCATACTGTGGCTGTACCGGTGTGTAAAATAACTCCTTCAGGATTTCTGAACTTATAATGTTCATAATGATTTAGAATGTGTATAATGAATAGCTTATAATGATTTTCTTGCACATCTAAATGGTTTTTTTGGCCTTACAGAAGCCAAGTGCATCCAGCAGCAGCAGCACTAGCAGCAGCAAAGACACAAATTCCCATAAAGATGATGGAGTGTTTAAAGCTCCACCGCCTCCTCCTAAAGTCATCAAGTCTGTCACCATCCCCACTGAGCTGAACCAGGACATCGTCACCGCACTGAAATGCAGGAAGGAGCACAAGGAGGTGAGCACTACATGCAAGGAATTATTGCGGGGTCTTAGACTGCAACTAAGGGGTAATGAAAGGGAATATATTTACTTATTGAGTTTGATTGCCTACAAGATTACCAACAATTACCTTAGTTTTACTGTAATTATACTAAGTGGAACCAATTCTATTAAATGATTACCATAGTCATCTATTAAATAAGTATTTTGGGTCTTAAGTAGGGATGCACGATATATCGGTGGCCATATCGTTATCGGCTGATAAATGCTGTTTTTAATGTTATCATTATCGGTCCAATGTCAAAGTTAGGCCGATTTCTTTAAACCGATAAATTAGGTAATTGTACAGAACTGCCTGCCTCGCACATGCGTGGGCGAAACTTGTTCAGACTTGATCAGCACACTGTATGGAGCTTTCCTCGCATTGTTTATTCCTTCAAAGTCCATCCCTTCCTTGTGTAGTATTGCTGGGCGTTAATAACTCATTATGTAACCATATTCCTTATCATTGTAGATATGTTTGATAGAGTGTCATTGTGTATTTTGGTTTAAATCACCTCAGGAAAAATATTACATGTATAAACATAATAGCAGCGATGCACACGTGCTAAACAACTTGTTGGGTTGTTTGTAATGTAATATGATTATTTGTTCTTATCAACGTGTTGCTTGCCATGTGTTGTTGATTTAAGATTGTATTCAGTTTGATCTGCATATTTATAATTATTTAAACAAGCGCTCGTGATGGCTATTACCACACACACACCCATAGTGAATAGTGAACCGTCAGAGCCTTCATAGCAGCAGGGGGAGAGGTGCGCCAGTCACTGAATCCAGCATAGGGGTTCTCAACTCGCCGCCACATTCTGTCTTTATATTATGCTCTGTGTTTGTCATAAAGTCATTTGTGCTCAATGCTCAGATGTTGTATCAAAATCTGACTTTCGAGGACAAATCTGACTCTTCATCACACAGCGCCTTCCGTTAGTTTCAAACTCACAGCGGTTTATCATAAACCTTTCATTGATCATTGTTCTCACAATTGACAGCAAGAATGAACATAGAAGCGCTGTCTGATTGACAAGCAGCACCTACATGTGTTCAAAAGAATCTACAATGCCATATAGGATGAATTTATGCTGCATTTTCTAAAGTAATAAAAGCTTTTTGCTTGTACGGTGGCTCTGAACTGTCAAAACACCTCTTAAACTGTGTTTTCGGACATTACATAAGAACTACATAAGCTTTATTCAAGAACATTTGTAATGGTTTCAGTCCTTAGTACTTTCATTTTCACTTTACTTAAAATATGTGTATTAAACTTGTTTGTTAATTAAGTATCATTTTGTTATTTTTAGCCAATTATTTTGGCTTTATTATTAACAGCCAAGTTGCATGTTAATTTGCTATGTGAAGAAAATGTAATTTATTTTTGGCATGCTATAAAATCATGAATTTACATCTATATAATCACCTTGCAATTTTAAAATTATAGCTTTTTTTTGCTTTGAGCAAGCTATTCAGTTTGTGAGATCAGTTCAAACTTTTATGAAGTTTTTGAAGTTGTTCACTGTATAAAAATATAACATTTTGCAATATTTATAATTATCGGCATTCGGCCTCCAAATCTTAAGAGTTATCTATATCGGCCGAAAAATCCATATTGGTGCATCTCTAGTATTAAGCAATGGCATTTATTTTGTGGATTTGTATTCATTAATCAGTTGTATCATGTATCAGTTGTATTTGTAGTAACTATTTTTTTTTATAATTTGAATGTGTATTTATTTTTATTGTACTTTTTAAAAAAATTATAATTTTTATTGTTCTAGTATATTGTAACTGTGGTTTAATTGTTTTTAGGCTGTTTTTAATAACAAATACTATGGAAATTTATAGTTAGGTCTCTTTTTAACATTTTAATGTGGTACTATTTCTGTGGTTATTACATTGTACAAATGTATGAACAATTAGGTTGAAGAAATTATATTACACTTGCAGCGCTACCAAATCAGTAGCTGGTGCCACAATCTGTAGAATTTGAACAAAAACTGACTTTAAATGTTAGTCTGAAAAACTGTTGTTTATATATATATAAAATTGTTGTATGTGTGTGTATATATATATATATATATATATATATATATATATATATATATATATATATATATATATATATATATTTATTTATTTATTTATATATTTTTTTTCAGTTCACATAACACAATTTTTTGTATAAATAACAACAAAGACTTTTTTTAATGGAATTTATTTACTTTTTCTTTCTGTGTGTGAAGTTGTATACAGTGGTCCAACACGTGAAGCACTTTAATGATGTGGTGGAGTTTGGGGAGAATCAGGAGTTCACAGATGACTTTGAGTATCTGGAGACGGGCTTGAAGAGCACACAACCTCTCAACACACGCTGCCTTAGGTGAGACAGAGTATTCAGGACTATTTGCAGCGCCATGTCTGTAGCTTTTGAATATTGCAGAAAATGATGTCAGTACAACCAAAAATATTTGTTTGCAACACTTTTGATAAGGCATACACCATTTAGTTATTTTATATGCTAATATTTAATGAAATTTTGAATCTTTTTGTTGCATTTTTTTTTTATTAATTTAATTAGCTTTATTTGTTTACTTTCAGCATATGCATTTTGTACTTCAAACCTATTAATTGAGTCTTTCAAGATAATTTGCCTGAATGTCAATCTTGAATTAGTACTTTGTTTAATACTTTGTTTTATTCTAGTCATTTTTATATTTAGCTTTTTAGTTTCAGTATTTTTAGTATTTTACACTTGTTTGTACAGTGTTTTATTTCTAATTGAACATTTTTAAATCCAATTTTTATTTTATTTAACCTTTATCTTATATTTTTAGTATACAATTACAGCACTGGCATCTCTACAAATACACTTCAAAAAGCCTTCCCACGCACAAACCCACACGTTTATCACAGAAATCTGTTTTTTTTCCTCCATTTCTGACTGCAGTATTATCAGTCTGGCCACACGCTGTGCCATGCCAAGCTTCCGAATGCATCTGAGAGCCAGAGGGAAGGTGGCGCAAGTCTTTAAGATGCTCAGTGATGCTCAACAGCACCCGGTGAGTGTCTCATCCACTGCCGAACCAGCAAACCAACTAATCTGTATAACAGAGCACCGTTTCAAACAATCACAGCTCTATCATTATGAACACAGCTACAGTGCAGTGAGGAAAAACAGTTTGTTTACTTCATTAGTATACATTAATTGGAGATGTAATCATCTCTGCCGGCGGACGAGTGAGAAATGCAAACAGACGCTGAGCTGTTACACTGGAAATCTACTTAGTTCAGTTTTCACAGATGCTGTGTGGATGTTTGCCTTAACTCTTTCCGTCTGACTTAAATGTGTTTGTATTGAATGATTTTTGGTTTAAAAAAAATACTGCTAATAAAAGGAACTAAATCCACAAATGAGTAAAGACAGATGTGTTAAAAAAATTAATAAATCCACCTAAGAGGCAAAGAATAGATTGTGTGTGTGTGTGTGTGTGTATAAATATATTTCCACACTATTGTTCAATTTCAGTTCTTTCTGAAAAAATGGTCCTCCGCTTTAGTGACTAAATTGTTTTCATTCATGTACTGCGCATGCACACAGATGTAAGATGATTTTACCTGCATCATATCTGCCTACCATTTGTTTATATGACATCTCTTTGAAACTGTTGTCTGTTTTCACAGCTGAACAATAGCTCCCAGTCAACATTCTGTGTAGGGCTGCACGATATTGCAATTTTTTTTTACATTTTTATTATTATTATTTTATTTATTTATTTTTTTTATTATTATTATTTTTTTCTCTCTGCGATTTTATATATTGCGATATAATTTCACTAGATGACTTTAATAGCTCTGTTTGCAAAGTCATTACTTTGGATGATTTTGAAGTGAGTGAAATATAAATATATTTTGATGTAATTTATTATAAACATAACATTATAAACAACTACAGTCATAAATAAACACAATTGAGCAAACGTTAAAGTGAAATAAACCGTGGTTTTCTGTTTTTTTGGAGAGAGCAACAGTATTCAGCTACTGAAATTGAGTAATCAAATAGAAATTAAATAATCAAATGTAAAATAGCACTGTATAGTCTTCACCATATAAATAAATTAATAAAATTATTCTTAAAATGAAACTTCATGCATTACTAAAATGCTTGAAACTCTCTTCAAATGCTCTCACGGTCACAGGCCTTAAAAACACATGCAGATGATGAACTTTCACTCTATTATTGTTCAATTCTGCAGTGTCTCCACAAATCTCGTCTGTTTTGACCTGTGGTTTCTGGTCATCTATAATCCTTACTCAATATTGCATGTCTTGCGATGTGACTATTGTGGACGCACACATTGCGATATCAATGCTCAAATGATATATTGTGCAGCCCTAATTCCCCGTTCTTTGAAGAAAAGCATGTACAAACTGACATTCATAAATCTGTCAAAATGGACAGCATTCAAAACATCATCTTTATAGTGTCGTCCACCATGTTAGCTGAATTGGTCACAAGACTGTCACATGACTAAAATACATCATTTTCCGAGTTCACACTGCAACACAAAGACGGCTTTTTCAAATTGATCCACTTTGGACAGCATTTTCGAAAAGATATGTTTTCGTTTCCTAAAAACACTGTCTCTGTGTGGACAGAAGGCTAAAACGGAGAGGAAAAGGTGCATTTTCAAACGAAAACACTGGTGTGGAGATGGCGTTACTGTCTGTTGTGGCATGCGCTGTGCAATTTCCATCCAATTTCATCAAGGAACCAACTCCTACTGTATGAGAAGATCACATGTGACGTAAAGCCAAAATTCTTGATTTATGTATTCACTACATGCTCCGATTGTCAAGTTGCACCTTGCAAACTGCTCACACTATATGTGTGAAATCAACACATCGCACCCCCTTGAACCCAGAAGTGTGTGACTGTTTCTGAAGAAGAAACATGCTTTCAAGGGAGAAACATGCTGACTTGGTGAAACCTGCATTTCTTGTGCAGAAAGGGCATAGACGTATCTGGATGTGCAGGTGGTTTGAAAAAAACATTAGTAGTTTGTTTTATCGATATTGTTTTCATGCAGGGGCAGTGGGGACAGAAACAACTCCTTTTTGCGCCCCCTGTACAATGTTTGAACAGCACGATAAATTATATGCATGACAGTTAAAATTTATACCAACTAAATAAAGTGTTACAGAATTCTTAATTTGGCTTAAAAAACAGACAGAGATCACAGTGTATACCCAGATTAATGTTATAACATTTGCTTTCTCTCTCTTTCCTTGTTTTTCTGGCTGTGGTAGAATATGGCTCTCTGCACAGCGTCTTTGATGTATATATTGAGTCGAGACCGGCTGAATATGGATCTGGATCGGTCTTGTCTGGAGCTGATGATCCGGCTGCTGGAAATGGAGCAGGACGACTCTATAGCGGACCAGTTAACAGCTAAAGAAATAAGCAAAGTAAAAGAGAAAATCAGGAAACTCTGTGAAACAGTCCACAACAAGCATCTGGATCTGGAGAACATCACCGTGAGTGACTTCTGTTTTTCACATCTTGCATGTCAATACCGACCCAGAAAGCTTGAAAATGTTTTAGGAGAAATGTCCTTCTGATCACCTTGGCTTTGTTCAGAGAGGCGGCAAAAATCTGTTTTTATGTTTTATTCTTTGTAGACTGAACAACAGCATAGAAAACCAAATGCAGTCTTTGGTGCGTGTTCTTATTGCTTTTGACAGATTTTTACCTTCATGCACATTGCATATTTTGCAAACTGTTCAAAAGTTTGAGGTCTGTAAGAAGTTATGTTTCTTTTTGTACTGTTTAGACAGAAGTCATTCACGCTCATCAGAGCTGCATGATTTCAACATATAAAAAAAGCAGTGGCATGTTTCTATTTGAATATATTTCAAGTTCTAATTTATTCTTGTGAATTTTCAGTAGTCTTCAGTGTCACGTAATCTTTCAAAAATATATTTAATAATAATTTGCAGAATCTGCACTAAAGATAAAGTTCACGTTAGGGCTGAACAACATATCATTTCAGCATTGATATTGCGATGTGCGCATCTGCAGTAGTCACATCCCAAGATATGCAATGTTGAGTTTGTGTTGTTGGGCGATTATTTTTGAGAAAGAGCCATCATTTTGAAAACATTTGTGGAGTTTAACTATAGTGAAAGTTTATTATCTGTGTGTGTTTTTAAGGCCTGTGCATTCAGGAACACAAAATTGTACCGTTTGAAACTGTATAAGCACTGTAAAATTCACCTTTTTATCTTTGCTCTATTGTGTTTATTTATGCTTTTAAATTGTTTATTATATTTTATGCACTATTTACACCCAGAATATTCTAAAATCAGTCCAAATAAAGAATTTTTTTTAAATCTCAGGTCACTAGAGTGCGAACTAATTTCTAAATGGTCTGTCAAAAAAAATCACACCAGTGTGACCAGCTATTTAAATGCAAAAAGATCTTTGTAACGGTGGTTATGGATTGTGCTGATGGATTGTCACCTAAGAAAAAAAGTGCATCATCGCAAAAACCAGTTAGGTGCACAAGTGCAACCTAAACGTCTGTCTAGAGTCCTGTATCTGGTGAAATTGTATCCATATCGCAATATATATTGCAGAAAAACTAAATATTGCAATGTCAGATTTTTCCAATATCGTGCAGCCCTAGCTCACGCTATTGTAAATGTTGAAAACATTGTGCTTTTTAAATATATTTGTGTTGAAACTTCACAAACTTTTCAGGATACTTCAGATAGAAAGTGATAGGATCGCTTTTAAATTAATATGTATTGCAAAAATATAAATGTCATTACGATCACTTCCATGTATTCTTACAGGGAAAAAAATATTTGTGGGGTGTGTGTGTGTATGTGTGTTTCAAAAATTGACTAACCCATTTCTTTTGAACTTCTGTAACAGGCCTGTTAGATAAGGGTTTTTGTTGGCTCGTGTATGAAGTACTATTGAAGTTTAAAAACATTCCTATTAAAAATAATGTAAAAAAATAGGGAAAATATTGTTTTAATTTTTTTATTTAGGTTTATTATATTTTTTACTTTATATGCTTATCTATAATTATTCCCTACTTTCAGACTGGTCATTTAGCAATGGAAACGCTGCTGTCTCTGACGTCGAAGCGAGCTGGAGACTGGTTTAAGGAGGAGCTGCGCTTACTTGGGGGACTAGACCACATCGTAGATAAAGGTGTGTATGTCTTATCGGATTTATACATTCGTGTAAATCGCTATCTGATTTATATTTGTGAAAGGAATGGTTAGCAATGTCTTTTTCCCCTCAGTGAAAGAGTGTGTGGAGAACTTGAATAAAGAAGAGGATAAAGACAGTCTAGTGGCGTCACTCTGGGGAGCAGAACGCTGCTTGCGAGTTTTGGAGAGCGTGAGTGCAAAACATACTGGATGATCGAATCATAATTGGAATTGCTTTTCTTTGAAAATGTCTAAAATAATTACATATCACAGACTGTAGAATATTGTATTGTCAATGTGTAAAAAAAAAAAAAGGCTACTTCAGCAAAAAAATCCTAAAATATTTAGTAAAAATATTAAGTACTTGCATTAAAGTATTATATTCTAAATGTATAACTATTTGATCATTTTATGTATTGACTATTAAAGGTAGAAGTGCTGATTGATGAATATTTTTAATAAAGGTAGAATATAAAAAATAGGTATTTGATAAAGTAAAAGTTTACCTAAGATAAAAATATTTCAAAAAACACACACTTGGAAAAATAATAAAGAATTTATTATTATTAATTTAATTATTATTTATAGAAATTACACTAAACATGATGAAACTTTACTTTTTTATCAATGAATACCTTATAGAATAATTAAAATGACAAGTTATTGGATTACCTTGACACATGATATATGCGCATGATATATCTTTGCATAATTAATTTAAAACCTATTTCTCTTGTATTTGCAGGTTACAGTCCATAACCCTGAGAACCAGGCTTATCTGATTGCCTACAAAGACTCCCAGCTCATAATGTCCTCAGCAAGGTGTGTGTGACTTGTATATTGTAGTCACTGTGCTACTTTGTGTGACACACATTTGTCATTGTACGGTTGCGCTTTGTGTGTCCAGGGCCCTGCAGCACTGTGAGCAGATGATCCAGCGTTACAGCCGAGAGGTCTCTTCATCATCGAGCTCTACACTCCCGCAGAGCAGTCACAGTAATGTGGGCAAAGCCGTGGAGGATTGTATGAGAGCCGTGATCGGAGTTCTGCTCAACCTCACACATGATAACGGTGAGACCCTGATTGAGTCGTGACTGGGAAAAAAATGACTCCTGACTTGCCACATACTTGATTTATAAATGCGTTCTTTTTATTGCATATATAATTTATTTAATTATAATGATTCACTCTTCAAGAAAGCCCTTGTATTATTGGTTTTTTTTTCTTTTCAGAATGGGGAAGCACTAAAACAGGAGAGCAGGATGGCCTGATACTGACAGCTCTGGACTGTGTTCTGAAGGTCCCACGCTATTTGCCTCAGGAACAGAGATTTGATATCCGTGTACTGGTGAGACCTCATGATATTAACTATCAGAATCATTGACTTTTAAGCATTCATAACCCTTTCTAAGTATTCTTACTCACTGATTACAATATAAATAATTTTTATAAGTCATAAATGGTTTTTTTCAATGAGTGCCCCTTTAACAGGGTAAAGGAATAGTTCAGCCAAAATGTAGAATTATCTTTTTTTCTCTTCAATTTAAAAAAACATTTTGTTGAAAGTGCTCCTTTTGTTTTTTTAAATGCAAGCCAGTGGGTACCAACACTTTCAGAGCCAAACAAAAAAAAAAAACAACATATAGAGCAGGGGTCTCAAACTCGGCAGGGGGGCATATCGGTGACTGACAATTCACAGGAGGACCGTTTTAACATTTAAGCACAATAAAAAAGTGGAACCTAGTGTAATTGATGCACTCAGACATTCTTTACTGGCAATTGTTCTTCTCAATGTCTCTCTTTTTTGTAAAGCTAAAACAAAGAGGGGAAACTCTTAACATGTTTATTTCAGCCAGCAGTAAAAGTTTACCAATGCACTTTTTTTAAAATAAATCTTAATATACATATGAGTAAAATCTATTAAATGAGTCCATTTGAATTGAATATTAGCAAAATGATCATATTTACACCACCAGCATAACGTGTAAGCAATGAAGATGTGTTTGTACAACAAAATACAGGTGATATAAAACTGATAATATTCAAATGACCCTTTAATATTTACAAAAATAGAACTTTAGTAAAAACAGAGCACATACGGACATGTATTTCAACGTTCAAATCAGCCCCAGAAATAATCTGCATGTGCGTTATTCTCGACGGCGCACACTGAGAGAAACTGAAAGTAACCCAGATATAACCCAGTAGGTGGGGGGTCAAAACCACAAGTGGCTATTTGCGACTGCACAACAATGATCGTGATTCAAAAATATATGTTTTGCTGGGCCGAATCTTGTTATATTTTGATGTCAGTTGCGGGCTGGAGGGAGGAGGAGGGAGTTTGAGACCCCTCATATAGAGGCAAAACATAATCTGGTAGCACTTTACAATAAGGTTGTATTAGTTAATGGTAGCTAATGTGAACAAGTTTTATAAACTAATATTGAGAGGATCATGTGCTATTATTGATCACGGCTTGCCCTGCATCACATCATTGTTAAGCCAATCAGGAGAATCCTAGCCTTCAATAAATAGCCCAGTTTGTTTTACTGCTAGTATCTTCATTTTTAAAGAATCCCCCCATTCACCCCATCTCTTCCTCTTCCTCTTTTACCAAGAAGAACTGATACGATCAGGCGGGAACCCTGGGCTCAAGTATCTCTGAGCTCAAGGTTCTCTCCTGGGACAGCATGCCACAACTGCAGTCAGTATCAAGTAATAGCTAAGTGTGAACTCTTGAAACGATAAACAATACAGGTATTACAGTATAGTTCAGTTGTTTATTGATAGTTCATGTTAACTCCCGGTGCATTATCTTATGTTAACAAGCATGAATTTGGATGTTAATAATACATTAATATATGTTTAACTTTGATTAATAAATGCTGTACAAGTATTGTTCGCAATTAGCTCATGTTAGTAAATACATCGACTAATGAAACTTTATTATAAAGTGTGACTCCATAATATATGCAGTACCTGTGGCTCTTCTAATAAACTGAGGTCTTATGAGGTGAACCACTCCATTTTAATGGACTAACATATTGACAACAACATTTTAAATCGAACTTGAAATTAAATGTCTAGTTTCATAAAATTATTTCTTTAAATCACGATCAAGTATTTGGTTATTTTGTTAATGGCTGTGTACGTGTGAACCTTCATCAAGCTTGAAAACACTATTATTTGAATGCATTAAACTGTATATTAATCATAGAAATTAACACGTGACTAACAGGGCTGATGCATAGAAGTTAATTTCATTCAATACTATGGGATGTTGTTTTCAGTTATTTCCAATTTAAGAAAATGTTACCTGTGCTAAAGTAGGCAGGCTAAAAAAAACTAAATCGAATGAAGAATAAAAATAACATAAATGCAAATCACATAAGCAGTCCTTCATGTTTCACAGAAGTATGAAATGTTACAAAAACATCTCTGACTTTCTATTATTAGTTATACATTTAGCTTTAGTTCTGTGTTTTGACATTTGTTTTTATTCCAGCAATTAAGTGCAGTTAAGAAAATAAGAGTATATACTCTACACCAGTTTGAGTAGCTGGGTGTCAGCTTGGTACTGAAGTGTGGGTGTTTTTGACTGAGGGGGTGTGACGGTGGTTTATCTGTGTGCAGGGTCTGGGTCTGCTGATTAATCTGGTGGAGTACAGTGCCAGAAACAGAGAGTGTCTGGTGGAGATGGAGGTGGACATGAGCTACCTGATGGAGACCGAGGTGGTCGTTAAGATAGAGAACGATGTGAAGACAGAGGAACAAAAAGAGGATCAACTGGAAGAAGAAGAAAAGCGAAAAGCGATGCTTAAATCATTAAATGCCTTGGCTGCTCTTGTTCAGGTGACTAGCAGGGATCTCCATCTTTGACTTCTAGCAGTGTTTCTCACCCACAATTCTGAAGGACCACCAGCTCTTTACGTTTTCCGAGTGTTCTTAAACAAACACACCTGATTCAGAATATCAGCTTATTAGCAGAGACTGAAAGACCTGTAATGGGTGTGACAGACATAGGAGACATCCAAAATATGTAGTGTTGGTGGCCCTCTAGGAACGTGGTTGAGAAACACTGATATATAGGATTGTTTCTTCAAATGTTTACCCGTAAATCTGAAATGTGTTAGCCACTTATTGCAAGCGTTTCTGTGGGTTTGTTTGTGTAGCTCTTTCTGGAACGGGAGCAAGCAGCTGTGCTTGCCGAGGCACAGACTGATGACCTCATAAGTGAGGCACCCAAATCTCAGGCAGACCAGAGTGGAGAGTGGCAGGAAACATCAGGAGAGATCCAGTGGGTTGCTTCAGAAACCAATGACACAAATGACAAGAAAGAGGAGGAGGAAGAGGAGCTCGACCTCAATAAAGGTAAGATATTCACAGAAATACTGATGTAAAGCAGGAACAATTCTCACGACTTTATGTGGTCACATTTGCAGTTGCCAGGCAAAATATTAACTGCAAAATTTTGCATAAGGGCAAAGGTTTTCATCTTGCAGGATTTGCACAAATTTTACACTGGCCAACAGGATTTTGCTGGGTTTGAAAGTGACTTCAATTTAAGCTGTGCTCTGTAATTCCTACACTATTGATTTTGTTGGGGATATACCCCTGAAGACTTTTAAAGTCAACAAACTTTTTTTAAGTT
The DNA here is from genome assembly GCF_903798145.1 of Danio aesculapii. Classification (NCBI taxonomy): domain Eukaryota; kingdom Metazoa; phylum Chordata; class Actinopteri; order Cypriniformes; family Danionidae; genus Danio; species Danio aesculapii. The sequence goes on along the minus strand of NC_079451.1, from coordinate 26,868,568 downwards.
CAACAAACAATTTAATATTGGGTGACTTGTATTTTAGTATTCTCAGGTTTGTTTTGCCAATAAAAATAGTTCCAAGTAAAGCTGGAGAAGAACATTTGTGCATCTTACAACAACACTGCAGCCCTTAATTTCAGAATTAATCTGTTTATAAATATAGCACTTATGGAATATCTCATGATTTTTGATAGTCACTTCACTGTTTTTCTCAAACAAATTAAGCCTTATATAGCCATGTCAGTGAAGTTACCATAAATGGTTCATTACCCGATTAATAATTAATGAATCACTCATTAAGACAGGATCATATTTATCCAATCCAATTTATGTCATATTTATCCAATCTAAATCAGCCAAGGTACCAGCACAAAATCAAAGTATTTTATTTGATTTAAAAAAAATCTTTGGTGAATATCACACATCTATAATGTAACCTCACCTTAACTAACATTTACATTGCTATATGAAATTATCCTGAAGTCCTAAACCTTAGAACCACATGTCATTATCGTGAATGTGAATACGTCCAGCTATGAGAGCTTAGGATTGCTTTGGAGCAGTGCGTTTAGCTAGACCCATGGTGAATATGTTTCTCCAAACATTAGTTTTCATATTAATATTGTTGTAGTCTGGAAATGCTATCTATCACAGACATGGATTCTCTGATAACAGCATTATTTACTCCTCCAGCACAATCAGTCATTGTACAAGTAGAATATGACACTGTTTGGATGGCTTGGTAAAAAGTGATGACTGTGTTTTTATTTTTTCATTTTTTTAATGCTGTGTTCTAATGGAATTAATGTTGTTTCGTAAGGTGTAAGCTTTTATCTTAATTCCCTTTTCCCCAGCCTTGCAGCATGCTGGGAAACACATGGAGGACAGCATCGTGGCATCATACTCAGCTCTTCTGCTTGGGTGTCTCTGTCAGGGGAGTCCGGTGAGCATCACTTCCACTCATTCTTTAAGTGCTTCAGAGGACAGTTGTTGTTTTGGTCTCACTTTGTATTAATACTAAATGTACTTGCACTGAAACTAATAATATGTTACAATGTACTTGTGTTAATACACGATTTTTACATTGTACTTATGATTGATTAAACACCTGGATGTAATTACATCGGTAATTTCTGTAATTACATTTGTAATTACACAGTTAACCATCTCTTACATCTTAAACCTATCCACACCACCAAATCTGTCCATAGCCCTACCTGTATCCCACCTCAAGAGCATCAAAAGTATTTTGCAATACATTATAAACACAGCAAGTAAATTGTATTTATTTTTTGATTGAAGTACATAGTAGTTAAGTGCACCTAATATAAAGTGGGATCATGTTGTTTTTATTAATGATTTTTTTGGAACAGTGATTTAAAGCTAATTCTGGGCATGTTATTTAGTTTTTTTATGGCCATTGCAAAACACCAGGGTAAATAGATAATGACTTGAAATGATTGGACAATAACATTAGTGCAGAAAAGTGGAAAACACTCTTTTTAGGTCCATCAGATTCCCTGGATTCCCACATAACCACCTTATGGTAGTTATATTGTTAAGCCATTCTTGTAGTTTTGGCTTTATGCTTTGATATACTTGCTGAGAATCAAAAATCTTCTCTAAGGATGCTAATATTTTGCAAGTTTTCCTTCAGAATCTCTCTTTTTGCTGCATTCTTTTGACTCTTCTAAGCCTTCTAGGGCCTTATGCAGAGAAGCATCTCTCCTGCATGGTGTTGTCACAACCATGATCACACTGGGGAAAGTGTATTTCTGATGATGCTCAGTATGTAGTTCTACACATGGCTTTGTTTATTCCAGCTGGAGAAGCTTCTCTAGTCTGATGAGATCAAAATCAAGTTTCTGACCATTAGAGTCTCCCACATGCTTTCTGGAAAAAGCTCTAGCTGAGATGTCACACCAGATCTCTTCAGGTCTTTCTCTTTATCTCTATTTCCTCTTAAAGCTGTGAGTGGTAAAGCACCTGTGTAACAACTCTTCCACTGAAGCCTCGGGGTCGTCTCGGTGGATTTACGGCTGTGCCAATACTCTTTCCATTTCTGTCCTGATCTATTGGTACTCTTGGGAATGTTCAATGATTTTGAAATCTTCTTGTATCCGTCCCCTGCTCTGTGCTTTTCAATCAGCCTTTCGTGGAGTTGCTTGGAGTGTTCTTTTCATCTTAATAGTCTATGTTCTACCACAATAGAAAGTTGAAGGTTGCAGGCAAAGGTGTATTTATTGCACACATATCATCTTAATAATATTATTTAAGGTCATTTAAATTGAATGATAATTTAATTTATGAAATTCTGAAAGATTCTAATATGATTCCAAAAGGTTGATTTTTAAAATGTAATTTTTTTTAATGTATTATTCTCTTCGATTTACTATAAACAGGTAATTGCGTTCATTTTTAAATTCAGGAATGATGCATTAAAACTATAATCAAAGAACTTTGCGGCCATACCATTGCTGCAGCAGGTGCACTAATATTTCACAGTGCTTGAAAATAGTCCCCTAGCGAACTTCCAACATGACCTCCTGCTTGCACAAGGAGTGTGTGCTTGTCATGCTGTGTAATATCATTGCGCCTGCTGGAGGAATTGTATGGCAGCAAAGATTGATTATTACACCAGAATGAGAGTATACTGCAGTTCCTAGCCACATTGTTCTAGTGCAGTGTTTCTCAACCAGGTTCTTGGAGGACCACCAACACTGCATGTTTTAGATGTCTCCTAAGTCTGTCACACCCATTACAGGTCTTTAAGTCTCCGCTAATTAACTGATGATTTGAATAAGGTGTGTTTGGTAAAGGAGACATGGAAATGTGCAGAACTGGTGGTCCTCCAGGAACGTGGTTGAGAAACACTGGCCTAGTATATAGAAACTTTGAATTTTCCATTGATCTTAATACACAATGTTACTACAGAAGCAGTGTTTCCCAACCCTTTTCATGAAGGCTTATCAAAAGTACACATTTTCAAACAAACACACCTGATTCTTAATCAAACACACCTGAATCAACTCATCAGAACATTAGAAGAGACTCGAAAAGCTGAAGTTAATAGGTCAGATAAGGGAAACATCCAAAATATGTACTGTTGGTGTGCCTGCAGGAACAGGGTTGGGGAAACACTGTACAGAAGAGTCCAGCTTTAAATAGGAAAATTATTGAAACTATCTGGTCATTTGAGAGAGATGCTAATGGTCTAATCTGATTTAATGATCTATGCTAAGCTAAAAGTGCTCCCTCCAGACCTGGGGATCAACTGAATGGATTCAAAAATGGTAAACTCACCCGTTTAACTCTAGGGGAGTGTTATCTCAAAGTGGAGTTCTCCTTTAAAAATACATCAAAATGTTTAGTATAGTTGGTATGCGAAAGTATTCATCTTATTATTCATAACATTACCATTGTTCAAAGAATGTACTATAACCTTAAATGTACATTTATACTTAAATGTAAATAAAAATAAATCCTTTTTTTCTCAGATGAATGTGAAAACCGTACGGGAAAACCTTCCTAAAGGAGATTTCTCTATCATGACTGAAATGCTGAAGAAATTCCTTAATTTTATGAACCTGACGGTAAGTGCAACCAATAATCAGACATTTTTTTTTTACATAGCATTCCACACTTAATCGCATTACGATATTTTAATTGCTGATTAAACGGACAGCAAATATCAAAATTAGTAGTACAGTCAAGATGATTTATTGTAATGCAGAATTTGTAGCATGTGTTAGGGGCAATGTATACACAACAATGTTTTCAGACAAAATGGAAAACTTTGTGGTTTGCCTGTTTATTTACGCAAACAAACAATGGTGGAGTTTATGGTAGTGTTGTTGTTGCTCAACTCTTTGCTAACGCTTCATCAGCAAAGAGTGGATTTTTCCATTTTAAGCTACTTTGACACAATCTACATTGTAAAAGCGATATATAAACACATGATCTTGCGCAATCACAGCAAACCTACATAAACCGTGCAGAGCTACAACAGTTCATCACTTCCTTACAGGTACTGTTTACTAACAAGGTAACAGAGCCAAATATTGGCCTGGGCTCCATTCTTCGTACATGGATTACTTAATTAGCTGGATTTGGTTATTGACGATTTGACATGATCCAGGATTGTTTCGTTCTTCAAAACTCATCCGAGAGTTGTTGTTATAGCAACAGTTTTGCTAGCTCAAACCTGGGGAGTATTCCAGAAAGCTGTGTTAACTTACCATGTGCTAAACACTGAACTCTCGATTGATTAACCCAAAACCTGCTTACCATCAAAGAAGGAAAGAAATATAAGTTAATAAATAGAAAAGGAAAAAATAAATAAGAAAATTTGTTAGGTCATTAAATTACACATTCCACCCTCCCTTTTCTTGTAATGAAAAATTAAATGTAACTTTAACATACTTTTGAGTATGTTGTGTAACCTTTCATGCCTTTAATTTTCCTGCCATTAATTTCTTAAGGCCACAATACTAATTTAACAAACAAACAAACATTCTCTTAAAAGGTAAGATTTGATTACGGGAGCTATGTATTAAACACTCTAGAATATTCTCTCTGTCATGTAGCTAATAGAAAGGAGGCTGAGACCTGTCTAACTGCTGTGGGCCACCAGTTAGAGGAGCTGCTTTGTCCCTTAATAAAGGCTAATCAGTGGTTGAATTATTTGACCTTGAAACACACAGTCACAGTTGTATGTGATTGTTGTCAGGTAGCTTTAGGTTCTTTATATGCTTATTGTTATGCATGCAGATGAAGTTCCTGCTGCCTTAACCAACAAGCAGTGTAAGAATTCATCTGCACTTTTTCCATATTTGAATTTCACTTTTGTATTAAAATACAATCTTTTATTTGTTTATTTATTTATTTATTTTAATTCTAAAGTAGCTGCATAAGGTCCACCTTCAAAGACAAAGTCACACAAGCATCACCTTAAGGTGAGAAATATATAGGAAAAAATATGTCACATGTTGAAAGGTGTGTGTATGAAGCAATGTAAAGAAATCATTCATTTTATTTCAGGAAATAAAAAAATGAACAGTGCTTCACACCAAACTATTTAATTAAACATATTTTTGACTAATCATATCTCTTTAGCACTTTTCCATCTCGTTGGTCTGCTTGGGCCACTGAGGTTTGCGCTCTAAATGTAAAACTAAATAAATTGTAAGACTTCATTTTGATGGTCCATTTGAGTATTAGTAGACTGTCTGCTTAATAACTGTTAATACTGATCCTTTAACAGACATTTAACTGACTATTAAGAAACTTTGTAAGTACATGTCAACTTACCCTAACCCCAACTTAACAGTCTACTTATTTTCTAATGAGAATAAGTGGGCATGTAGATGTAATGTAACTTAATTCATCAAAAAGATCATCAAAAAAGTGACTAAATAAATTGCTAAATACACTTGACACATGGAAGTATAAAGCCTGCAGCCAACAACAAAGTTGGGAAGATATTTTATGTAATTTTGCTCACATGGATAATTGAATATTAATCAGATGATATCATTACACTGCTGTCCTGTAACCCAATCATTGCATTGCTAATCATGATTTTGAGGATCGATTAGATCAGTCCTTTACAACATGCGCAGCCATCTCACATCAGTTCATCCAAACATTTTAATCTGATTCGCAAACTTGTTTGAAGAACCAAATTAGCCAGAGATCAGTAATCAAGATTAAAAGATCCAGGATCTGCCAAATCATCTTAGACCATTTAAGTGAAGTATGAAGAACGGTATTTGTATCTATAATGGATTGTTTTGAAAGCTTTGTGTAAATGTGAAACATAAGAGTAAAGCATTTTAGTTTTTGGCTACATCTTTGTCCTGTAGTCATAGCATTAGATGCTAGCAAGGGATTTCTATATATATCTAAAATTATTTATTTAGAAATGAAGCTATTACATAATTCGAACTGCATTATAACAGGCTCCACCAAGCAGAAAATGCTTTTAAATTCAAGATGTTTTTGTTTATTTTGCAAAGTGAAGGACATTTAATAATGTCAGCTCGCACATTGCTAAAAACCAATTACAATATTATCATAGACAATAAATATCACACACCTCTACTTGCTTGTGTATGGACATTGAAAAGAGATGTGGTTTCTGTGGTCAAATCACAGTGTATCTCGGCTGTTTTCTACCTTGATTTTAATGTGCTTTCCAGCTGTGAACTGGTCTCTATTCATGCAGTCTAATCCCAGGTGTGGGATTGCCATTGATCTTCCCAAATATGTGGCTGTGCTTTGAAATGTGGCCAGTGACATTTAAATCAGCTTTTAACACGTCTGTGCTCTTTCCTGTCATCAGTGTTCTGTTGGAACCACAGGACAGAAATCTATCTCACGGGTGATTGATTATTTGGAGCACTGTTAGCAGAGGTGTCGCAGTTCCCCCCTACTCCGTGGGATAAATCTGGACCTGGCAATGTGCCTTAGGCCCTTCAGGACAACAGAAAGCAGATCCGATGGTAAAGGTGGCTAAGAATCGCTACAGAGACTTTCATGATTCTTTTATTTTTTGCTTGTGCTTTTTTATTTTTTCAAATGCTGTCTTTGTCATGCTCACACACACACACACACTTTCAGCAGTGTGTTTTTGCAGAATATTTGGTATTTGAAGCACTGATGAAATGATGAAAACTGTTAGATCAAAAGTATCATTTTAAGCTAGCTGTTCTTGTTTGTAGTGTAAAGATTTACCCTTAACAGAGTAACTTTATTGATATTTCAAACACTTGAGCTCTGAGGCTTTGTTCACACTGCAGGCAAATCTGATTTGGTTTTTAAATCCTCCCTTTACGACTGACTGTTTGCACATGATATTTGTTCAGATAGTCTTTTATCAGCTGTATTTATATTAATAATGATGTAAGTGTAAACCGTCTCAAGAGATGTTCTCGGATCATCACTGATTGTTGTAGCAACTGGAAATCATTCGCATCTTGCATAGTACAGGCATTTTAAGTATTCATAAATATACTATATCCGGAAGCAGTGTTAAAGACACTACCATTCAAAAGTTTGGAATTGGTGAGATTTTTAGAAACTATTTCTTTAATGAATTGTATTATTCACATCAAATCTATATTTATTTGATTAAAAAAATCTACATTTTACATATAAATAAAACATTTTATGCAAATATTTTTTACAGCAAAGTTAAAATCTGTGGTGCAAAGCTGAATTTTAAGCAGTCAGTACCGCAGTCTTCAGTGTCACATGAACCTTTAGAAAACATTCAGAAGAATGGTGCTTTTTATGAATATTTATCATTTGTTTTTATTATTATTTATTAGGGATGTACGGATCACAACCCACTGTTTGGAACGCACATGACCAGCGGATTAATAACTTTTTTGAACTTGTAGGTTAATCCAACATTTATAACAATTGCAGAGAGATCGCCTCCTGTGTCTTTCAAATCATGTGTATGAAAGCATTTTTCCATCCCTGTAAAATACAATAATAATGGAAAAAGTTGTGGTGGGACCTACCTAAATGCTTTCTTGGGTTATTTAAAGGTGTTCTCTGTTACTGTTTGCTTGCTTAGCCTGCATAAACGCATTTAGTGTAAAGCTGCACAATTAAACATTAAAAGATTGTGATCTCAATTCAAACCCACGCAACATGAATGATAAATGCTAATGATTTGCATATGTTTAGTAAGCCTTCGAAGTGCTGCATTCAAATTTGCCTTCGATTGAGAGAGATTCACTTTTTCAGTTCGTTCCAAACAATTAAATAAGACAGAAGTAGTGGGATAACAGTTTATAATCAGATATAAACACTGATGTTTATGGTAAAGATTAAAATCACAGTTTAATGGAACTTGACGCTGGTGAATGTTGTAGCAATTACATTGTTTAACCAATAGGTGGCGACAAACAACCATCAAAATGATGTCACTGAATAGGTTTTAAAAAATGAAGTTTTATGTGTAAATTGGTGAATCATTCATTGAAAATAAATCTGATATTTTGTACAAGATGTTAGATTTCTGTATTTAGCATTATCAGCAACAGTAGAAAAGATAATTTTTCGTATTGAATATTTTCTTTTTCAGCTGGTTCTTTTTTGATTTAGATTTTTAGTAAAATTACAGGTTCTAAGTTCGGTTTATTAAAAGCGATGGTTATTGCAGTAATATTTTTGTATAAATGGAAAGCAAATGACATTTGTCTCCCTTTTTTGCTGACCTGAAAAATGGTATGATCCGTGACTCAAACCATAGTGTGATCCGAACTGTGAGATTTGTGATCTGTTACACCATTATTATTGATCATTTATTAGTATTATCAATGTTACAAACAGTTGTCATGATTAATAATTATGTGGAAATTGTGTTCAGGATTGTATGAAGTCAGGATTTATTTTTTTGTTGAATGAAAAATTCACGAGAACAAGATTTTAATTAGTGAGAATAAAGTTGCAGTAAATATGTTCACGTATTTTTAAACCCAATATCTTGCTGAATAGATTTATTATTAACTTAATCCCATTCTTTCAAAAGTTATTGTACATAATTTCACAAATAAAAATATGAATAGGTTAATTTTTTAATCATACTCCAGAAAAATCTGAAGAAAGCCTAAGATGCCTGATGAACCAAAGACCTTCCAAACACACAAAAAATTATGCATTAATCAAAGTGTGTGTGCGTGTGTGTGTGTTAATAAAACTAATGAATTCCTCTAGTGGATTCTTTTGAGATTCTGTGGAGTCCTGCTTGAAGAATAATTTATGGCCATGTCTAACACATAAACTGAACCCAAGCTTTTATGTTTGATTTCTTAAAAAAAAAAATAATAAAACACTTCACAGTGATGACAGTAAGCAAGAAATTTCTTTTACCTGAATATCTAGGGAGGATTGCTGATTGTTTTTTTTTTCATGGCTTCTTTGATCATCCACTGGCTTTTGTAGTTTTACATTTTCTCTGTGTCAAGAATAATTAATTTACCAATGATTAAAAAAACGTTACAGGTTATTTCTTTTGTTTTTATTCTGTTTATTTAATTAGTTTGGTAGACTGTGCTGTGTGAGCCCCATTTTTTTATTAAAAAGGAAAAAAAGACAGCACTTGAAAGTAGTTTTTAGTTGGTGGGTTTATAAACAAGTCCATCAAAATGCTCATCCGCTGTTAATTTAATTATGCTATGGTTTTAACGTAATGGGACGATTTGTTGTTTTATAATTTTATGAAATGTTTTTCTTTACCTTTTGATGTGATCCAGGACAACTTGTTTCTTTCATCTCATTTTATTTCCATCCTGTCTTTGTCTGCAAAATGGCTGGAAGCTGCTGAAAGAGAAAAGAGAAAACAAAACAGTGCATCCTTTTTTCAGACTGAATGAAGCAAAATTGTCCTCAATTCCTTTCAGATCCTTGCTGAAGCAGAGCCATATGGAGTAAAGCTTGTTCTATTTTGTAAAGCGAAAGCAAGTTTTGCTATAAGTTAATTTACTAACCTGAATTTGGATGATTTTTTTTTCTTTTAATTGTAAATATTTATGTACATATTTGATGTAAGACTGCTAGAATACTTCCACCAAACCTGAATATTCTTTATTTTATACTTTCCCACCCTTTTATTGCATTATTTTAGATAAAAAAAGTACAATTACAAGAAATATATAAATATTATATATAAATATATATATTAAAGGAAAAACTATTTGTACCATTTTTCCAGGATGTTGTCTTTGGTTACAATGTAAATAATTTTACCTTGAATAAACACTTGCTACTTTCGGTACTTCAGTTGACTGTTTTATAATCTCTCTGTGTGATTTTAATCTGAATACTTTGCTGTAAAACTGTAATCATGGTTTAATGCTTTCGGAGTCTTTAAAGCTATGTAAAAATAGCTTGGAAATTCTTAGTTTCTCACAATTTACAGTTTATAGTTATAGTTTTGGTTTTGTTCAGCAAACTACCGATGACAGATCTAAATTTAAAATGTCATTTAGAGAATAAATGCCAATTGGTCAAAATGTGTTTAGTTTTAGACAACACACCCACATGTTTAAAGGGCTTCTACCTCTTTTACAAGATGTAAGATAAGCCTTTGGTGTCTCCAGAATGTGTCTGTAAATTTTCAGCTTAAAATACCAATCAGATAATTTATTATAGCCTACCAGAATCTGCCTATTTGCTGTCTGAGTATACTGCAGTTGTTTTTGTAGCATGTGGCTTAAAATGCAAACGAGCTGCTTCTCTCCGCCCACTGCTCCGATGTGTATGTCTGCTTCTCATCATGTATTGTCTCAGATAAACAGCACAGTGACAGAGACAGACTCGGATGAAGCTGAAAAACAGCTTATTATGGCCTGTATCCACTGAGTGGTATGGTACGGTTCGCTTTTATGGCCGTTTCCACTGTCAAAAGGCGTACCGAACTGAACCTTACCGTACCACTTTTTCGGCATCCTTTCGAAAAGGTACTAAAACACGAAAAAGGGTACCAAAAGGCGGAGCTAGACACGCAGCTGAACGCTATTGGTTTACAGAGATATGTCATTCACTGTCGCAACAAGCAGGAATGAAAACTAAGGAACCGCCATGTTTTAAATACATGGCGAGAAATTACAGCGTATTTATATATACATATACTAACGAGCCATGGTCGACCCGGGCTCAAACAAACCTTGTTGTCGTCTTGATGAACAGCCACAAAGCCAAAAAGAAGAGCAGATTTTACCCTGTGCCCTGTAGTTTTTTACGAGCCAGTCTGAAGCGCGAACGGTTTCACTTTGTTGCTTGCGCTCACCGCGCATCTATATATGAAATGACAAACTTCTTGAGCTCATGATAATAACGTGCGCTTGATTTATTGACGTGCTTTTGAAACCCGATCCTGTCACAAACTGACAAACACGAGAGTGACAGGCTAAGAAACAAAGAAGAAGCCGGAAAAAAAGGAGCACGTTATTTTTTTCAGCAAACGTGAACAAACTGCCATGTTAACTATTATTATCAATTTTTGGACTATTATGAACTCTGAATGATGGAATTATTTTCTAAAGAGGCTACATGTGCTGCTGAAGATTACAGACACATTTAATCATGAAAGGTTTGCACTGACTGTGGGCTATATTTCGTGTTGTTTTGAACCTAAGAAGGACTACATGTATGTTGAGTGTAGTTTTTCTGTAATTGGTAACATATCGGAGATATGCAAGTATGTGTTTATATATGTTGCATTTATTTATTTTATATATTTACAGACGTTACAGTAGGCTATTGGTTGTTGATCTGCAGTTATAATCATAGAAAAGTTAGTAATAAACATTTATACTGAAGTATTTATGTGTAGAAAGCATCTGTTTTGTGAGAAGTGCTTCTCTTATGATATGTGAGCGACCCGTAGAGCTTTACTGTACACATTTTCTCGAGCGAAAATGACGTTGACTGAAACTTTGTCGTACACCACGCCCACCAAAAGAGTACCATTGGTACACTTTTATCTGTTGAAACGCAAGCCTGATAAACGTGACCCGTACCGTACTGTATTGTACCAGTCAGTGGAAATAAGCCATTAGTCAAAAACAAGTATGTTTATTTCATGTAATTTTATTTAAGCCTTTCTGAAATTATGAATCTCGCACAAATGCCATTTGTGGTACAAACACACACACACACACACACACACACACACACACACATTACAAACATGCTCTGTTTAAACGTTTTAAAGTTATAAAACTTTTAAAAATCACTCAGAGTTGGAACAAATATTTTAATCCCAGTTTATTTGCAAAAAAATGCTCTGGATGTGTATTGTTATTATAATATTGTTATTATAGAAACATGGCATCTGTCAGTCAATTTGGTGGGTGGGAAAAACCGCACTCCTACATCATGTTGCAGTGGGCTTCAAAATCACTGGGATTTGGGTACTAATTTAACATCAGAAAATTAAAAACCCAAAAAAAAGACATTTTGGGTTTATATCCAATATGACAGTCGACACCGTATACGCGCTCACAGTTCTGCATTAATGGATGTAAACCACTTGTTCAAACATAAAGAAAATATTTTTGTTAAAGAAATGGCTATTAAAAATGACTTTTTCCCTCTTAAATAATTAATAGTGTGATTATAGTGTAGTGTGCTGGGCAAGAGTGATAAATGACCAGAAAGAGTCCCTTGTGACAGAAGGTCTTGTAGCTTTGAATAATGTTTAATGTTTCACGTTCTTTAATGTGCTCAAGGTCTTTGTATAATATGCGCTGTGAGGCTCTCTTTATATATTGTGACAGCTCGCCTTGAAGGTCAGAATTGTATTGACACCCTTTAAAAATGCTCGAATATTTTTTTTTTGTCCTGAAGCACATCTGTGTGAAACAGATTTCCTCTACTTCTGTCACGTGGTTTGCCACACAGTCTGTTTCACCTTGTGACATTTTCAATTTGTAAAGTTATGTTTCGACAGTTTCCACAGCTGGTTTCCAGAAGAGGCTCACAGCTCGGGTTCCTGTCCTTCTGAAATGCGTTTTAAAGGATTTTTGAACAAACTGCTGATGGTTCATTTACTCACCATGAAGAGCTTTTAAAATGATGCTGTCCTGCTGACTATGATGGTGACGTTGATTTATGCCGTTTTACCTCTACAGATTTTTTACGGGGAACAAACCCTATAAAGTAGTATACTTATTTAGCTAACCTCTACTTCTAATATGAGACATTTGTTGGTCTTTAAGAATCACCATTAGTGTTTGGTGTTAATTTTGAAAGCGGGTATGGAAGGCGACGAGGGGAGTCCTCAAAATATGTTCAACAAAGCGCGCGGAATTTGATAGCGTCACATGTATATGCACACAGACTTTTATCCCATACAAAATCGCGGCATTTAAGATCAGTTTTTTTTAACAAAACAGCGATCTTCACTGCCTATAACTGAGATATGATATAAAGTGGGTACCAAACCTAATAAGAAGCACTGCGTTACGTTATATTTTTCCGCGCCATGTCTTTAAAATATGGAAATTAATTTTACCCCAGTATTTTCAAGAGAATTTCTGCGCTAGCCTGCTGGTAATGTCGGCGCCTGCGTTTAAAAGGTCTTTTGTTTCTTTTTATGCTTTAACAGTCAAATTGATATTAAATTTTCAACATTGATATTTGGTCTAAATTAAGTCTACGACGGGCCGACTCGATTTATCCCAAAAAACGACGTCGAAATGACGTCTCGTGCTGGGTGGGTATGAAATTGAAAATAGTCACATTAAGCTTTCACCGGAAGTTCATCATTGGCTAAAAAACACTAGCTGTGCATTTAGCCCATTTTTTTTTTTTTACTTTTTTGACAGTGTTCTTTGAAAGTTGGTCTCAAAGTGAGGGTCGGGACACCCTGGGGGTCGCAGGACAATAATAGGGGGCTGCTTGGTAATTTAAAAAAGTCAAATAAATTTTATTGAACGATCAGAATTACAATATTTTAACCAGAACCCACAGAAGATAAAAATAGTAGTTTTTAATAGTAAAAAAAACAACAACATGCAAATGAAAAGCATCAGCCTTTAAATTATCATTTTTTTATGTGTTTACGTTAGATTAACAACACAGCAATAGCGTCAGCTGCAGCAGATTGATTTTATAGCACCAGGTTAAACTTTCTGACACCTTTATGGCAATCAAATACATTAAAAACAAATACAGACCATAACTGAATATTGAGAATGATCTCTGATTACTGGTCTCCAAAATTAAACCAAGAATAGACTTGTGCTGAAAACATTGTGTCCACCAGTCTCATTAGTTGAGGTTAATATTAAATTAAACAAATTATTAAATTACAATAAAAATGACATAGTTATTAGATTGTTGCATTTTTTGTTGTCAATAAGCTTGTGTTCATAAATGCCTATTGTTATATGAGCAACATTTGCATATTTGAAGAGATAAGATGCAAAAACCTCTATGTGCCGTCTGAAATTTTCCTCTAAAATGAGCATTTTATCAGGTTCCTGTGTGTATGTTCAGTAATCTCACTTTTATGGCAAAGAATAAGTCCTTTTCCTGGTCTGTAAAGTGAAATATCTCAACATAAGCAAAGGAGGCTGAGAAAAATGTTCATTTTTGATGAAAATTTCAGACAGCACTAAGAGTTTTTTTGCATCTGAACTTTTCATTTATAACCACCTAAGAGGAATTTGGAGGTCAAGGGCTGAAAAGTTTGGAACCACATGTCTGGAACCACGCTGAAAAAACTGGCTGTTATATCACAGCAAGAAAATTGGGAAGCTTTTGAATTTGGGTTGGCAAAATCCAGGCCGAAACCCTAAAATAGCACTTGACTTTAAGAGGTTAGTTGCAGAACATTATTTTGTTGTTATAATAGGCTATTAAATCATTCACTTGAAATTAAAATTGAAATTAAAGCTTTGTCATTTACTCAGCCGCCCCTTCTTCTTTTTTTGTGATATGCCCCGTATTATCTTATAGGACATGAGTAAACCTTGTGTTGCAGTGGTTGGTGTTTTTCTTGCATCAGGGGTTTTGCTATACATAAACCTCTACTACTCTCATCGACTTTCTTTTCTCTTTATTAAAGGTGAGCCCTTAGTATTTCCAACTGTGGTTTCCCTAAGAATCTTCTTTTATTCATTGAGCACATCTGCAATCTAAGCCTGAGAATGATTTCTAAATAAATAATAGAAATCAATCCTCATAGCTTTTACTGGAGCACAGCGTATTATTCATGGGGTCTAGCAACGTCTCTGTCCTCCATTAATAAGGAAGCATGTGATTTTGGATGTAGCTTTCAATTTTGGGAGTTAGTTGTTTCCCTTGTATGCACATGGAATGATAATATAGCATATTCACTCTGTATTTAAAAGCCTTTTTTTCTCCCCTGAAACTTTACAGCTTGTATGACAATAGACTTTCACCTCCTCTCAGGAATTCCTTTCACATCACTACCTAGAACAGAGAGGTTGAGGTTACAGTGTGACACTCAGCAGCAGGACTGGTTTGGATCAGATAATGTGCTGTAGGGCTTGAGGCTTGTTCTGCCCTGGTTCTCACTGGAGGGTCACCTACTCCAGGGTTCAACAATATAAATTCTCCCAGGCGGCGTTTGTTCTCTCGGTGAATTTAAACATGTCTGCAGGGAGAGCTGTGGCACAGTGTCATAGCAATGACTTGTATGGATTTTCAGTGTAGGGCATAAATTCTTGTGAAATATATTGTGTGAAAATTGTTTTACGTAGGGTCATGTAAGGTAAAATGGTGGAAAATTGGACTGGAATGTCACCGTTCTTTAAGATTCTGTTTCAAATCACTGTTAACTGTTTTAGCCTACTCAACATTTAATCGTACTTTGCATTTCAATGATATTTGCTTTTTAAGTAAGGGATCATGTTGAAAAATAAACCCTTAAAGGCATAATTCAGCCAAAAATGAAAAATTAACATTCACTCTCTCTCGTGTGTGTGTTTTTTAAAACCGTTATGTGTTTATTTATTCTGTTGAACACAAAAGAGGATCTTTTGAACAATGCTGGCTGCTGGGACACATTGACTTCCATATAAGGGGGAAAATATATGGAAGTCAATGAGAATCAGCAACCAGTATTTTTTCAAAATGTCTTCTCAAACAGGTTTTGAACAAGTGAAGGGTGAGTAAATGATGACAGAATTTTCATTTTGAGTGATCAGCCCACAAAACAACAACTTGCAACAGAAGAGTCAAGCTTTAAATAGGAAATTATCCTGACTCTTTGGTCATTTTTGTGTGTGATGCTAGTGGTCTAATCTAATTCAATGATCTTTGCTAAGCTAAAAGTACTCCCGCCAGGCTCGGAGATCCAAGGGAGTTGTAAAATGAACCTTTTGAGGTGGAGTGCTCCTTTAAACGTGACAGCCTGTTGGAAGCAAGTGAAAAATTATGAAAAGAGGTGAGATGTTTTGAGAAGTCAAGTAGGCTACTTTATTATCAGTCACATATGCGTATACACAGAATGAAATTTCATAGCATTGGCTCCACAGTTCCAATAGAAATAACCCTAAACAATAAATAGTATAATATAACAAAAAACTAACTATATATATATATATATATATAGTTGAATTCAGAATTATTAGCCCCCTTTTTGATTTTTTTAAAAACTTTTTCCCAAATGATGTTTAACAGAGCAAAGAAATGTTCGCAGTATGTCTGATATAATTTTTTTCTTCTGGAGAAAGTCTTATTTGTATTATTCCGGCTAGAATAAAAGCAGTTTTTAATAAAATAAAATAAAAACATTTTAACGTCAAAATTATTAGCCCCTTTAAGCTGTATTGTTTTCGATAGTCTACAGAACAAACCATTGTTATACAATAACTTGACTAATTATCCTAACCTGCCTAGTTAACCTTATTAACCTAATTAAGCCTTTAAATGTCACTTTAAGCTGTATAGAAGTGTCTTGAAAAATATCTAGTAAAATATTATGTACTGTCATTATGGCAAATATAAAATAAATCACTTATGAGAATTGAGTTATTAAAACTATTATGTTTAAAAATGTGTGGAATTTTTTTTCTCTCCATTAAACAGAAAATGGGAAAAAAAATTAACGGGGGATACTAATTCAGACTTCAGCTATATATATATATATATATATATATATATATATATATATATATATATATATATATATATATATATATATATATATATATATACATAGTAGCTGACTGACAGTCCTCATCATCAGGTGGATCTACAGTGCAAATCACAATAGTACACACAGCTTTTAAAGTAAAAAAAAAGGGAAAAAAACATAAATAAATACATTGTGACCTTTTAAGAGTTTAACAGTCTGATAATCAGTGGCAAAAAGCTTCTGGACCTTCTGCAATTAATGCTGTGGAACCTCTTTCCAGAAGCTAATGGGAGGAACAGTGCCTGGTGGGGGTGAGTAGCATCTTTTATATTCCTGGCCTTGGACAAGCATCACTTTGACGCAATATCCTGAATGTAGGGGAGGGTAGTCCCGGTAATCCTCTCCGCTGACCTCACCACTCTCCTCACCTTCTTCCAGTCAGAAGCTGTTGACAGTTGTGTTGACAGGCTGGTATCCTAATAAGTCAAGTAGTTCTGATTAATGACAATATTTAATAATTTAATAATTTCATAGAATATAACTAAATATATCAAATATCTAATATTTAAAACAATTTAAAAATGCAAACCATCACATTTCTTAGATTCTCTCAGAAGTGATTGAGCTACGGTGACTGAATAAGTCACTTTCCTATAGAGCTTTTCATAAACAGATAAAATACTATTGACGGAATTTGTGTTTTGTGTGTAGATTATTTTGAGATAATTCTTTGAAAATCATATATCTTAAAGCTTGACTCGCCTTGTTAGATCTGATGTAACATTTATGAATATTAAAATCCTTAAGAGATAAATATGGACTAAAATGTCAGATGCTAAAATGATTGTCTGGGTGTTGTGATGAGGGCACTTTGGTCTCTCACTAAGTAAATAAAGATGGGGAAAGACATCATTTATAGACAGAAATTGATTTGTATAAACTACAGCTTTTCTGTCATTTATGGACTGTAAATATTTGTGAATGTCTTTTTAGGATTTATTAAAAATTAACATTTTCTTTGTACAGAAAAGAGAATCAACCACATAGATGTTTTCAAAGAAGATCTAATAAAAATATGTTGACTTAATTTGAAATGTAGATAAATCCAGATTAATCAATGAGAAACAAGCTGAAAAACATGTCGTCTTTTTTGGAGTTTGATTCCATGCAGTTCATGCCTGGAACACCAGGGGAGCTGTTTCATTAATTATGAGGCCCCTGAATCTAATCCTGATAATAAACAGCATTTTTTAATCGATGTGTGACGCTGTTATGACAATAAAATTAAGAAATATTTTACGTTTCCTATTTTTGACATTGATCCTGAGACTCCCTGTCACATATGTTCACGTGAACTGTCAAACTGTAATATTTATTCATTACAAATATTTGATAAAGCTTTTTTATTAAATTTTTTTATATTTCTAGAATTGATGTGCATCTTGGTGTTTTCATTATATGGAATTTCCTAAAATGTGCTCATAAAGAGGATAGAAAACATAAATGATGCCTGTTGAATGTAGAGAATTAATAATCCAAGGAGTCAATTGTAGCCAGTAACAGCTGATTTATCACTGATCCGGGGGTGGGTGTGATATTTCTTGGATAATAATTATGTTTTGCATGAGCACTCGGACCACAGAATCATATTAATTGTCCGGTCTGTCTCTGTAAAAGTCTAAGAGAGCCTCCCCAAGAATGGCAGTATAGGAATTAAACATGAATGCAGCTGCTTAACAGGTGAAGCTTGTTTGCGCGCGTGCGTGTGTGCGTTCGTACGTGTGTGTGTGTATGCGCGTGTGTGTGTGTGGGGAAAGGAGAGAGATGGAGCTGTCTGCTGTTTGTCCTGCAGGAGGGAATAAATCAGAGCAGCCTGGCGATGAAACTTTAATGAAGAAACAGAAACAGACTCACTCACTCCAGCCCTATCATAGCCATCTTTCTTACAGCCTGATTTAATCACTCCTTCTGACCATTCTCGTTTCTTCTGTCTTTCTTTGGACATAAGTAAAACATGTTAAAAACATGACAGTAGTTCTACAATAAACTTAAAAGTATTTTTTGTTTCAGTTATGACTGGAAAATCCCACTTAGTAGCAGGAACATAATTCTGGTTTCTAGTTGGTTCAGGCCAGTCAACAGAATACCCTTGAGAAACTGGTGATAAAACACTGGTTATTTTGCTAGAATATCCACCTGTTTTCTTTGAATTTACTGCATTATAGATTAGGAGGCACCTCCAGTTTGGAAAAAAACAATATGGCAGACAGAATTATAAAATGTAACAGCTTTTACTACAAATACAACCAAACCATATTTCTATTTAAACCGTTTCAACCACAAATTGATTTTGCTACTCTAGTTTAGTCATGGTTGTTAAAAAAAGTGGTTAAAAATGGTCAAGCTTCATTCTCTCTTGATTATTTCCTTTTTTTATACACAAACAGTATGAAAAAAACAACATTCAGCATGTTTAAGTGTACTCTCTCGATTATATAAATAATTTCCTTGGCATGAACAAGCAATATCTTGTTTCTTCCCCAAATTCGAAAATAAAAGCTTCTTTCCGGGGCTCTTTTCAGAAAGAAAGTTAAGCAAAAGCACTGAGTATGTTAACCCTGAGATAAGGGGAAACTCTGGGTTTTCCGTTTCAGAATGGGAGGTATGTCAAACCTGAGAAAAGAGAGTCAAGTCAAACCTGTTTCTAAATGGGAGGTAGCTTGTATACTCAGAGACAGTTGCATGGTAACTTACCGCAGGATTTCTTAAGTAACCCCAGAGTTTCTGTCACTCCTCTCTCCCCTTTTCTATCCCCTTTTCTTCCCTCTCATTGAAAGCAATGTTTAAATAATTCATTCATTCATGCATGCTGCAAAAAATATTTAACTCTTAAATCAAGATGGAATTTCTTTATCAGAATTTGATTTTAGATATTTTTCCCAGGGGCATCTAAATTATGTGCATTTTACTTAAGTAAAATTATGCAAATGCAAAAACAAGAGTGTTTGAAATATCAATTGCCATCATTTTTATTAGAAATCAATTCTAATGTTTTTTAAAATGGAAAAAGTGAGAGGAGCGAGCTATAAACTGGTTCTCCGTGCCCAACATGTTAATGCCTACACCACTGGAGCTGTTTAGTATATCGGTATATCTGATATAAATGTATCATTTATATAATATAATGATTTATGAAAAAAAATTATCTTGTACACTTGCATCTTGTACAACTCCAAGGTGTAAATCTACCAGTATACTTATAAATAGCTAAAGATTTGCTACTTTTACATGGTATAGAATGTCTTGAGCTAGATCTAGAGCTATTTGCACTTACTAAGTTTGTTGATTGTGTTAATTGCATAACTTGCAAATATCCATATAATTCTTACCTTGATGGGAGATCATTTGCAAGATAAGCATGTCATATGATGTTGAGTGTAATTATGTGGTGAAGTCAAAGACAAATGTCCATTCGTGGATAATAAAGAAAGTCAAGTCAAAATATGAAAAGCCATAGCTTTTTATTATTATTTTATATTGTTTGCCCCTGCATGGGGTACCATATGAGTTCAATAACCTACTGTTCAGTCAGTTTTCTTCTGTGATTTGATAAAAGTGATAAAAATTAAACTTGTATTGTCTCGTATGCAGATTACTTTTTGGCAGGCCCAGTTGCCATGATGAATCATCATATCAAAGCTCTGCCGATTTTGGCTTTCCACAGTTGTGCATGCGCTTAACTCAGACTCAACTTGTATAAAAACTTCTTGCTTAGGTAAATGGTAAGTAGTAGGCTCTACAGGTTTAAATTATAGGTCTGCAGTAGGCGGAATGCCGATTTCTTTCCCATGCTATTTTATCTATAACAAAGAACTGAAACTATGCAGATACTAACAGTCCATTGAAAGCACACCTTGTAACCCTGTTTCTAGCTCTGCAGTGCTGCGGTCTGTGGAATGGATAGAAAAATTAGCTGAAAGATGGAAAAATGGAGGCGGTTCGTTCCGCTGTGGCGACCCCTGATGAATAGTCACTAAGCCGAAGGAAAGTTAATGAATGGAGAAATGGGCAACAGGTGTTTTTGTACCCGGTTTCCTGACTGAGGTGATTACGAAAGTGTGCAGTTAGTGGAGAAAATCATTTGTTTTTAAAATGCCCCTGATATTGGCCTAGCGATGCATGCTTGACAACATTTACGAAAAAATCATATGTCCCTGGGCCTGTTGCAGAAAGGAGGTTAAGTGAAAACTCAGAGTATTTTAACCCTGAAATGACAGAAACGCTGGGTTTTCCGTTTCAAAATGGCAGGTTTGTCAAACTCGAGAAAGCAGGTAACTTTAACTCAGAGTCAGTTACCGTGGTCACTTACTCTGGGAACCTAACCTGGTCAGGAGCAGGCTTTATTCTCTAAACTCAGGGTTTCTATCAGTGTTCTCCCCTTTTTTAAACACGAAGCGATATTTCTCGCCTTAGCCTTACGTTTCCACCCACCTATTTTAATGCTCATTTTGGACATGCGCATAAAAATGATTAATGGAAACGTCATGATGCACATAACTTTTGAAAATACGCATAAAAAACACGTACATAACTGAGTAGGATAAACTTTTACTCGATAGAAAAGATGCGCCTAAACTACGATGGAAACACTTTTACTGAACAAATTCCAGTATGTGCATTAAAAAAAGGTTTGTTATAAGAGATGATGATGAAAATGTGTATGAATAGACAAACCAGCAGGCTGAGCACACTGTAACACATCTTAAATGTTGTTTTGGTCATTCTAAAACGCCTTAACCGTTATTAATATATATTATTAATTACCTCTGGAGTGTGTCAAGAGCGTCTGTTCTCTGCATCTTATGGCTTCAAACGCCACCGCGTGTTCATTGTGTTTCAGGATTGCCTTCTGAGGCACAAGTACATTTATTAAATAAAGAAAAGATTGACGCAGCTTCTTCTACCGTAGTAAATTCTGTTTTTACTGTTGATATTTGGCGCCAGATAATCAGGAAGTGTTGATTTTGTTCTCTTTGATTCATAGGATGGAAACGCTGCTTTATTCGCACATCTTTTATGCGTTATTCCAGTTTTGCACATAATTTTAATAAATATATTTGGATGGAAACAGCTATTGCCTACATTTCAGTCACACAAAGAAGAGTCACGCACAAGAATAGCTTGTCCTTTTTTAATAAATAATTATCTTAAATTTGCTTTCCTTCGCCATGTACTGTAACTAGATTAATGGGATTATTACTAAAACTATTACTTAAACTATTTTTTAGTTCTGCTTACATTCTAAATGTCATTGATCAACCTCTACCACTTGATCAATAAGAGGCAGACACACAAGTGCACTTTTAAATCTATTAAAACTGATCAACGTGTATAAAAGTGTGTAAACATTTATAAACAACACACATTACATTACTTATTTGATTATACTTAAATATTTAAATACTTTAAATGTAAAATTACGCATTAACTTGAGCAGCTGTTTTCCCCTCACTGTCTCTGTTTTACTGATGCAGTGGTTTTGCTTTTTTAATATATATATTTTTAAATATATGGTCATATTTGCTATAACTTTGCATGAGCACATCAAGTTCAGCTAGAGAAAGAAACGGTGATCTCTTTTTTAAGATGTTGCCATAGTCACTCATAATGTCTGCGCTCCATTGATAATGCCTTTTTATAGTGGCGGTGTGCGCGCTTAACTCTGAGTTGGTCTACTCAAAGTTGATTGATCTAACTCAGATCAGCTATTCTGAAACCGAAAACTGAGTTTTTAATCTCTCGGTAAATCACCTCAGAGTTCAAGTTTAAACTCCCAGTTGGTTGAACCTCCTTACTGCAACAGGCCCCCATGATTCTCTAATGATTCACTCTTTTGAATCGGACCTTTTCATTGAGTGGGAAGCATTAATGACTCGCTTACAAACTGATTCGCTCGCGGTTTTTTTGTCAGTAGACATGGCCATTAATAAAAACAAACGAACACATAAGACAATCAACCGATGGATTAAGTGGATCTTTATCGAGTGAAAGAATACCTAATATGCACCGTGACGTTGGACAGCGATGAAGAAGCACCTGCACGTGAAGCTTATGAAGGACTCAATGCTGCAGGTAAATAACTTTCCCCCGAGCAAATGCCATAAATACATAAGAAATAAAACCTAGACAAAAAGGTATGTGCTATTATTACCCGTGTTTGTTTAAACATGTACTATGCAAGTAGGCTACCACATACCCAACAAACGTTGCCTCAACGAAGCGACCTTCCTACAACGTTGTACCAACCTTGCAAAAAGGTTGAGGATTCTACGTTGTTGCTAAAGGTTGTCACAACGATGTCATAATGTTGCCATTTAAACATCATGAGGGCCGCATGCTTTAGGTCAGGGGTAGGGAACCATATGGCTCGGGAGCCACATGTGGCTCTTTGACCAAAAATATGTGGCTCTCCAGCTGTCTCTCTTCAATAATATTTTAAAGTTTAAAAATTATAACTGTCACTAAATCAGTTTCCTATTGAAAATACAATTACAGTTACCTTTTATTGTATTGTTTTTTTTTATAGCAAAATGAATAAGAACTCAGTTTACAATAAAAGAACGTTTCAATCAATGCTTGTGTGCGGCACTGTGGATTAACTTTAATCGCGACACCAAAAAAGGGCAAGCAATTTACATTTCTATGGTAACGTCGCGCACATAAATTCAAAACATTCATGAGTGGTGATGGCGAAAAGAAAAAAAAAATCCATAAATTGTCTTTTCTTCATACATGGACTTGCTCAACATGTGATAATTCATTTGTTTGTTTGTTTTTGTTTGTTGTTTTTATACTTTATTGTCCCTCAAGGGGAAATTTTCACACACACACACACACACACACACACACACACAAACACACACACGCACACACACACACACACACACGCACACACACACACACACACACACGCACACACACACACCACACACACACACACACACACACACACACACACACACACACACACACACACACACACACACACACACACACACACACACACACACACACACACACACAGCTGTTTACTCTTTGCACCTACCCAGTCAGTGCAGACCACAGACACCTGCATCATGAATTGCGGAGGTTTTTTTTTTTTCTTAATTCATTTGTTTGTTGTTTTTGTTTGTTGTTTTTATACTTTATTGTCCCTCAAGGGGAAATTTTCTGTGGACTTAGACAGCACATCAGCAGGTTCTGACATAATAACAATTAAAAATAAGTCAACATGCAAAAGAATTATATGCACTATCGATCAGTGTTCAACAGTCTGATTGACACTGGAATAAAAGAGTTCTTCAGTCTGTTCCGCTTCCAGCGGAAAGTTCTGTATCTTCTACCAGAAGGTAAAAGATCGTAAAATGGAAAGAGTACATGAGATGGGTTACTTAAAATTCTTTTCGCTTCATTCAGAGTGCATTGCTCGTAGAGTGTTTGTATACTAGTAAAAGTTTCAGATCCTATTAGTCTTGTAGCAATTCTGATAATATTGAAAATTGTTGATTTCAGATTTACAGAAAGATTGCCATATCATGTAGATAGACCATACCTGATAACACTTTTAATTTCAAATTTATATATATGTAAATATGTAAAATGTATATATATATATATGTAAATATATGTAAATATATATATATATATATATATATATATATATATATATATATATATATATATATATATATATATATATATATATATATATATATATATATACACATACACATATAGTTCATAATTGAACTAAAGAGAAATCGAATTAAGACATGTGGAGTATGCTGATTTTATTCGCATTATTGAAGTGCAGTACAGGCATGTAAACACCTTAATCGAACTATTAACGAACTATTACCTGCGACAGGTTCACACACACACACACACACACACACACACGGCTGTTTACTCTTTGCACCTACCCAGTCAGTGCAGACCACAGACACCTGCTTCATGAAATGCAGAGGTTTTTTTTTTCTTCCTTTCAGCATGCGGTATGAAATTGCTGTATGAATATCTCGTTTGCCACGGAGGGCGTGCATGAAATGTTCGTGAATGAAAGTAAAAGTGCCAAACTGCAGTTGAAGTCGACAAATTAAAAATGAAACACCTGAAATTACATGATACTCTGGAGGAAATGCGGGTAGCGCGATGATGCAATGACGTTAATCTAAGTATGTGCTATAACATGTAAAACGGAATCATGAAAGAAACATTTAAAAAGCAACTCATGTAAACGCCTTCATCTTATTATTGTCTTAATTAGATTAAGGCAAATAATTTGATTACTGATGTCCATGTAAACGTAGTCAGTGAGTTGAAAGAAACCCGCAGGTTTTGCTCATTAGGCCTATTACTGTTGGAAATTATTCATAATTGTCACATTTTGAGCTGTAATAATTAGTCATACCAGAAAAATACTTTTACATTACTAGAGTGCCAAAAGTTATAACAAGCTAGAGAAAGACTGAGAGAGAGAGAGAGAGAAAACTGAGGAATGACGTGTTTGTGCTTGGCCAAACTGAACCAGGATTTTCAGGGTAAGAATCTTGCCTACATTAATGTTTGTTCTTATCATTTCCAGTCAAGTAGGCAAGTAGGTAAGTAGGTGAAATATTAGGCTGATATCCTAATTAATGCATCTCTCATGTCTATCTTTTATCACCTATAGAGGGTGACGTGTCATTAAAGCATGAAGAATTCTTCGAATTTAGGACACAGGAGCCTTACTTCCATTGATCGCTAAAGATTTGTTGTATCATATATACACTGATTTGCAATAAACTGTAAGCGCTTATCCTACAAGAAAAGAAGAACATTATGTAAATGTTTTCTTGTGGCAGCTCGTAGATACCCTGTCACTTATGGATAAGCTGGTTCATTTATTTGATCTGCTCCCTCTGCATCTGTGCTCGGCATCTTTAGATTTGCATAGAGAAAATTATGAAATGTGTATTTTCAGCTTCCCAGACAAATAAACACCATTTATAAAAATGTCTACACATTAGTCCATTTTGTTTAGAGTGTTTGTAGATTTGTTTTTTAAAAGGTATTTTTATAAAACAGCTTTTATTGTCTGCGTTTTCTGTGGTGATTTACATTGGTTTACATTGTGCACAGCAGAATGACTGTGTCCGAAAACATGGCAACACGCCATGATTTAGATTCCCATTTTTTATAAATTTAAGTTTGACAAAATACACCCTTTCCTGATTACTAACTCTTACTCTATATGAGTAATTAGTCTCTTACTCTATATGAGTAATTAGTCGTATATTATCTGTGCAATCCAGTTAAATTTTTATAGTAAAACCGTTGCTAATTTTCTTGATGCTTGTTTATATGGAATCCATCTGCCTGACTGCTATATTATTTTGTTTATATCTTGCTGATGTTGCTGTTTTGTTAAAAAAAAGACATGTAATCTTGATGCATGTATTGCTACTCAATGTCTACTATTCAATTACGGTGCCCTAAAATGCTGCCTAGGAGCCCCATTAGGTTTTGGAAGAGAGCTAACTTATTCTGCAGGCTACAGGGGCTCTCTGGATAACAAGTGTCTGACAGCTCACTACTGGAATCCTACATTCCTGATAGCAAAATTCACATCGCAGACATCTGAGGATTCAGTACATAACCATGTAGTGAAATATTAATGCAGACGCATGAGCAGAATAAGGCAGACAATGTCTGAAATAAGCAAGTATGTCCAGGCAGATACTCTATGGCTATTCGTAAGTCACAGCTTTGAATTCCTGCTTCATTTGAAGCTGATAAATATCAATGTCTCACAGGCTTAATCATAACAGAGAGAGCTCTACCATGACCTGCTCTGCTTGTAATATCCCGCTTTTTATCAGGGAGGTCCATCACGCTGTCATTCATTCAGTGTGTGTGGCTCTACATGAACTGAAAGCCGTTGTGTGTGTCTTTCTGTGAGAATAACTAGGTTTGCATGGATATGTGCATGTGTTTCAGTGCATGCAGGTATTTAATAGTGTTAGCCGTGACTGATAACTCAACCTTATTATGACCCTCTGTTCAGCTTTTGTTGCTTGGCAGCAGAAGATCCTCTGGGATCTATTGAAGTAAACCGTAATGGCGCAGGGATGTGTGTGTGCATCATAGTGGGGACGTTCAATTTATTTTTGTTGTTTTAATACCAAGCTAATTATATTTTGAGGGTTATATCATAGCCCTCACCCAAACCTTTCTACATTTTAATATTTTCATTAAGACATTATTTACTACATTTATTAAGCTGTTTTGCTTTCGGCTGTTCACCCGCAATGTAGGTGATTTTTAGGTTTGCTATCATTGTGGGAGCATTTGGTTCTTTTAAATGGCAGAAACTGAACACTTGAGGCCAAGGGGGTGTCAAGAGAAAAGATAGAAAGAGAGGGCAAGGGGTTAATAGGTTGTATTGATCTTTTCAGCTGTTTGTATTTGTTAATGAAACTCAATTACTAAAAAAACAATATTGCTTTATTTTTCTGTAGTAGTTATATTAGTCAATCTAGCAGTAAGTACTATCGTTCTATCTTTGTCTATCAGTTTCTGTACAATTGAAGTCAGAATTATTAGCCCCCTGAATTATTAGCCTCCCTTATTTTTCTCCAATTTCTATTTTTCAGAAAGAAGATTTTATCAACACATGTAAACATAATAGTTTTAATTACTCATTTCTAATAACTGATCTATTTTATCTTTGCCATGATGACTGTAAATAATATTTTACCAGATATTTTTCAAGACACTTCTATACAGCTTAAAGTGACATTTAAAGGCTTAATTAGGTTAATAAAGTTAACTAGGCAGGTTAGGGTAATTAGGCAAGTCATTGTATAACGATGGTTTGTTCTATAGACTATCGAATAAAAATACAGCTTAAAGGGGCTAATAATTTTGTCCGTAAAATGATGTTTAAAAAATATAAAATTGCTTTTATTCTAGCTGAAATAAAACAAATAAGACTTTCTCCAGAAGTAAAAAATTATCAGACATACTGTGAAAATTTCCTTGCTCTGGTAAACATAATTTGGGAAATATTTAAAAAGAAAAAAAAAATGAAAAGGGGGCTCATAATTCTGACCTCAGCTGGATATTACTGCATTCTTCAAAAATAATCTGTTCAACTTTTATATTAAAGGACGCCTATTTTACCCCTTTTCAAGATTCTTTTTTCAAGTCTTTTTTTGTCTCTAGAATTCTTGATCACATTTGATGATGATTGATGATCACAGCGAGCTAAACAGATCTTTTAATCCCAGTTGCTTTGTGCGAGTCCTGCACTGAAAAAAATTATTCAAAGATGATTCCTTGGATTTACTCAATTTTTTTACGTTACGTGGTTGTAAACAACTTATTTGGGCTGAATTTAAACAAACAAATTAAGTTGAACATTATTAAATTTAATTTGTTTGTTTAAATTCAACACAAATAAATTGGTTGCAACAGTTTTGCATGCAACACTTTTTTCAGTGTGTCTTCTTGATATGATTATATGCGTTACTACAGAGACATGTTAATACGCGGCTGTCAATCAATTTGGTGGGCAGGGAAACTGCACTCCAATGTCACGTTGCGGTGGGCCTTAAAATGGGAGGGATTTGGATCCTATTTAAATTTAAAGTATTGTCGTATTGTACGTATTGTCTTTAAATGACCCCAATATGACTGTGGACACACTATACATACACACAGTTCTGTCCAAACTGCTTCCAAAAGATGACTTTCATCATAGGTGCCCTTTAAAAAAAAACTTTCTTCAGTATCAAATTAGCATATTAAAATGATTTTAAAAGGATCACGTGACTAGAGTAAGGGCTGCTGAAAGTTTGCCATTATAGGAGTAAATAAATCTGAAAACATTGTAAACTAGGAAACTATTTAAAAATTATTTAAATACTAAAAATACTACTATGTATTTTTTGTCCAATAAATGCATCTTTACTGTAGTGTGAATGAGAGAAAAAACAGTAAAGTTTTTTGACAACACTACTATAAAATATGGTTTAGACTTGCATTAATGCAAAAAAAATTAAATCAACGAAAACAGCATCATCTGTAAAAGTAGTGTACAAAAGTATGCACGTTTCACTAATTTCAAGAAATTTAAATGAAATACATTATGTAATGTACAAAACCATCAAAATATATTAATTAGAAATATCTTTAAGTTTTTAATTATTAGACATTTTACATTGAAAACATTTGAAGTGTATTTAAAATAGGCTAATGAAATATGAATTATACATTGAAAAACAGTACTGCACTGTACAAAATTATCATGTTCAAATGAAATGCAAAAAGTAAATAATATAGTTTTACAAATTTAATGAAATACTGAAACAACTAATGTACATAAAATCAAAATGTCTTTATTTGAATTACATTTTAGCAGACTGAAATAATTAAATATTAAATTATACAATTAAGGTATCAACAACAAGACAGCTTTGTTATATGGAGACAAGCCTTGAGATTGCAGCGTGAATGAAATTCATACATTCATCCATTCATTTTCCTTCGGCTTTGTCCCTTTATTCATTAAGGGTCACCACAGTGGAATAAACCGCCAACTTATCCAGCATATGTTTTACACAGCAGATGCCCTTCCAGCTGCAACCCAGTAATACTACTACTACTAACAATAATTCTTTACACTTGTATAGCGCTTTTCTAGAAACACAAAGCGCTTTACACATTGGGGGGAATCTCTTCATCCACCACCAGTGTGCAACATCCACCTGGATGATGCGACGGCAGCCATATTGTGACAGACCACACACCACCCACCATCTTATCTCATCTGTAAGACGGCGTTCACTGAGCAGTATAGAGTCCCCATCAATTGTTAGGACCCACACAGACAACAGGTTGAGCACCCCCCACTGGCCTCACTAACACCACATCCTGCAGCAAGCTAGCTTTCTCATGTGGTCTTCCATCCAGGTACTGACCAGGCGCAGCCTTCCTTTGCTTCAGTGGGTGATCATGTGAGAGTTGCAGAAAGCTAGTTGTCAATATATAATGATGTTGTGGGCGTCATGGTGGTGCAGTGGGTAGCACATTAGACCCTTTTCACATGATGTCACGCGATTTACAGTTTCACTCCACGCAGTGTATCGTTACTTCCGCCTACACAGAACTCCCCATAGAGAACTCACACAGTCAGCTGTATATTTACTACAGATATGGTTAGACTGTGACTACGACTGTTTTCTGTTGTCTGCATTCAAGGTGAGACGTCTGACATCTAAAAAAACAACAACTTACAGATCATCCAGATTTCAGCTTGAACCAAGAAAATGGGACTTTAAACAGAGTCTATTGCTTTGTGTTGCTGTCTTTACTGCAGATGAAGTTGATATGGACTTGTATGTGTCAAATAAAGATTTTAGATGTTTACACAGGGGCTTAACATTTATTTTATGTCAAATTTATTTTTATAATTTTCTTGTCTATTGAAGAATAAGTAACAAATAAAACTGAGTTTTACTGTGGTTGTTTACAGTGGACAGCTGATTCACAAACATTCTCAGTTTTCTGACATTTTATTTCTATATAGCTATTTTATTCATGAGCATAAAACATTTATGTCTATTAAATATTCAGGTTAAATTAAATAGAATAACAATGTTGTATGTGACTTAATAATCCAACGAAATCATTATAAAAATTTACAATTGCAAAATAAAACCAAGAAGACAGCATTACAATTCAGTATTATTAGGGTATGAATTTATTTGTAACATTATTAATTAAAAGGTAGTACAGATATCAAATTAATTTCACCCAAAACGTGGCGGTAGGACATTTATTCATTCAAATGGAGAAACTGAACAAACCATTAATAGACCAGTAAATAATAAATGATGAAACTGGTGGCATTTATAGGCATACCAGATATAATTTATTTAATAAGGAATTTTACTCATGCTGGAACATTTACATATATCAGATAATATAAATTTATTTTCAGAGCAACATTAAAGTAAAAATAAATCCATTATCAAGGAAGTAAAGTGAATTAATAAGTGAAAAAGTTGCAGCATATGCTTTCCTTGATAAACAATAGTTTATTCATATTCTTAATAACTTAAATAACTTAACTTACTAATAACTTACTAATCTTTTTTTAAACTTAGAAAGCAGTTTTGTATTAAAGAGAAACATTTGGACACATGCCCAATACCAATAACAGTCTTAAATCAGATTGTGCAATGTTAATATTTTTATTTGTAAATTTTCCAAAGAAGTCTCCCATTCATTCAAAGGTAAACTGGAACTAAAAATACACTGCGTTGCCGATAGGGGGAAGTGAAGTGACGTCATTGTAAAAAGGGTCTATTGCCTCACAGCAAGAAGGTTGCTGGTTCGAGCCTCAGCTGGGTCACTTGGCATTTTTGTATGGACTTTGCATGTTCTCCTGGTGTTCGTGTGGCTTTCCTCCAGGTACTCCTGTTGCCCCCCACAGTCCAAAGACATGCACTATAGGTGAATTGGGTAAGCTTAACTGGCCATAGTGTATGTGTGTGAATGAGTGTATGGGTGTTTTCCAGTGATGGGTGGCAACTTGCAGCTTGAAGGGCATCCGCTGTGTAAAACATGCTGGTTAAGTTGGTGATTCATTCCGCTGTGGCGATCCCTGATAAATAAAGGTACTAAGATGAAAAGAAAATGAATAAATAATGCTGTTGTCTTTTTGTGCAGTATATTCTAGTGTGGCTACTGACTGAGTAGTAGCCAGTGTCAACAAGTCCTGCTCTCCACTATCGTATGATTAGGATTGTATGTATTTGTAGTCATTCCATCACAAAGTTTGCCACACAAAGTTTCCCCTCCCCTGTGTCTGACTCCTCTCTTTTGTTAATTTGATCAGCTGCTCTTGCTATCTCCCTCGTTACTTCCTGTCCCCATGAGCCCCCATTCATCATCTGCGAGTCCCCAAGTCCCAGCGGAGACCACTGGCAACCCTGAAGCGTAGAGAAAAAGAGAGGGAGAAGGACAGGAA
The DNA here is from genome assembly GCF_903798145.1 of Danio aesculapii. Lineage (NCBI taxonomy): Eukaryota > Metazoa > Chordata > Actinopteri > Cypriniformes > Danionidae > Danio > Danio aesculapii. Next base: position 26,836,871 of record NC_079451.1, on the reverse strand, counting down.
GTAAACAGCAAGCTATATGACAGAAATAACAACAGGGTTTCTGTGTCCGCGGCTTAAACAGGGCATCACTGGAGCACAGCAGCACACAGCGGACGAGTGCAGGAAAAATGAACACTGTAGAACAAGGGCCCTGGAGATAGAAAGGGGCAGTAATGAAGAGACCAACGGGGGATAGGAAGAGACGAATCTCCTCCTTAGTTCTTAAAGTGTGTGTGTGATCTCTGAGAGAGTGGTCAGACGTGTGTGTGTGTGTGTGTGTGTGTGAGAGAGATGCAGTATTAGAGGATCTTTGAAGTAGGGGGCGTTTGAAGCCTCTGCTAGCCTTCAGCTGTTATATAGCATTCACAAGGAAAATAATCCTCACAGTACACTATGTAGGGGAGGCCACATGTGTTTGCAGATTGCTAAAAAGGAAATGTGGTGGTGTCTTTTAATGTAAGACTCGATATATGCGTTAGAACTAACAGAATCATGAATATACAGTATTTATGAAGTGTGTTTAATTGGTTTCTGGCTACTGTAGTATAATCTCACTATATATTAAATAAGAACGCATAATAAATATTAATAACTGCTTTAATATTTCAGATTATTTAATAATATTAAACCCATCGATGCATGGACTCTGCAAGATTCTTGAAGGTGTCCTGTTTTATCTGGCCCTCAGACGTCAGCACTAGGTTCTTCAAGTACTATAGGTTGTGAGATGGAGTTACCATGGATCTAAATTGTTGGTCCAACTCATTCCAAGCACGATCAATTGGATCGAGATCTGTGAACTTTGGAGGAAACGTTCACAGAAACACTGTCATTTTCTTTAAGCCATTTCTGAATAATTTATTCAGCATGGCAGGGTGCTTCATATTGCTAAAAAAAGCTTACACTCGGGAAAACTATTTTAAAGAGGTGTGCCTGGTCTTCAACAAATCTTTGGTGGGTAGCATGTGTCAAGTTTATATCCATGTGAAGGGCTGGACGATATGCTAAAAATCTCATATAATGATATAAGCAGTCTCATATCATGATGACAATATATATATATATATATATATATATATATATATATATATATATATATATATATATATATATATATATATATATATATATATATATACTCGCATTTCATGAGTGGACAGACTGTCATTTTATAAAGTGATCACCTGTTTCTTGAAGCATCTCCTCTATTGACACCTGTTATAAAACATCTGATGATGGATACTTTTATCTTAGTGTAGTTTATTTAAGCTAATTTTGAGAGGATCACGTGTTTATGATTGACCACAGCTTGTCCTGCATTAGCAATGCAGGAATCACTAATTGGATGATTCTTAACTCACCATAAATAATCAGTTTCTTACCTTATTTATCTTCATCTTGAAGAATCCCCCCTTCCACCCCTTCTCCTCCCTCCTTTTCCTTGACAGGGCAGCACGGCAACCCAGTGATTAGCACTGTTGCCTCACAGCAAGAATGTCATTGGTTCAAATCCTTACCTGGCCAGTAAACATTTCTGTGTGAAGTTTACATGTTCTCCCTGTGCTTGCGTGGGTTTCCCCCGGGTTTTCCAGTTTCCTTCCACAGTCCAAAGACATGCAACATGAGTGAATTGACCAAACCAAACTGGGACCAATGATGAGCTCTTATGCAGCAATTCTTAATTGCCATTATCCGTAAATAGGCGGGGGAGTTCTCAAGACCTATATGAGCTCAAACTCCCCTCTCGCCTTACAAATAGGAGGGAGCCCTGGGCTCGAGGATCTTATGAGCTCAGGGCTCTCTTCCGGGACAGCATGTCAAACATGCTTCATAATCAATCATCAACTAAGCGTGAACTCTTGAAGTGTTATAAAGATGCTAGGACACTTTTTGTTTAAAGGGATCCTATTATGTCCTTTTTAACAAGATGAAAAATAAGTCTCTAATGCCCTTGAGTGTGTATGTGAAGTTGTATGTGAAGTGTCAGCTCTAAATACTCTAAATACAAATAATGTTTTATAACTGTTTGAAACTACCCCTATGATCCAAATTTCAATGCTGTTTTGATGACTGTAGCTTTAAATTCAAATGAGGTTGTGTGTTTTACAAAAGCCACAAATGCCATTGCATCAGCACTGTTGCAGATTCAAAACAGGACTAACTTCATCTCTGTGAAAAAATGAAAATGTCAAAACAAGTGTCTTAGAAGAAGGTTATGCATCTTAAATGCAACATTTAAAATGCCTCTTATGCCGAGTTCAGACTGCACGATTTTCAAAGTAGTCGCTTCACAGATGTTTTCGCACTGCATGACTGTCTGTCGCTGTTGTGTTCACACTGCAAGAGGGATCGGCGACAGGGGGTTTTACACTGCAGGACTTTACAATAGAAAATGTTGCCGACAACTTTGTTTTGGCCCCCAACTTACATCTCACAACCAAACACGCACGAGAAGTGACATGAAAACAATGGGAGGTCATGTAGAATATCTTTTGTTATTAACTACATAATGAGAAAGAAGCCTTTAGTGGGGTAGAAAATTTACTTATTTTGCCCACCTGGCTTTTGAAAGGAATTAGCAATTTCTCTTCAACTTTTTTAACTCGGTTGTGGTATTGCTCGGATGTCACATCAAACAGACATGGGTGCTCCTACCAAATTTCCACTAGCTTTCCCTCCATTTCTTTTGTCTGAATAGACCAAAAAAAAAAGCCCTTTTCTCAACCGAAGCCTTGCTTGTTGATATTGTGGTCTATACCTTCGTAACTCCTCCCTCAGCTTCCCACTGGCCTGGATGTTGCTCTCTCATTGGCTGTAGGTAATCGGCTATGTTATTTTCAATCAGAACACATTTCACATGGCATAATTTTAAATCGTTGACCGGTCCAGATATTTAGCATGCCAAATATCTCACAGGTGTCTGTAACTCATCTGCGATTCTCTCAGATCGCGTCTTTGATAGTTACTCATATGAACAAGCACTGATTTGCCTGTGACTTCAGACATTTGTCAGCGATTTCTCAAAACCTGTTGAGGAGTCAAAAGTGTGGCTAAAATCATTCAGTCTGAACTTGGCATTAGTCGATGACGTTATCTTTAGCATGTACAGTGTCACTAATGGGTGGAACTTTCTCCCTCTGATAAAATGGGATGTACAAAGGCATAATGTCAATCAAAGTGTTCCTGCAGACTGTTTTTATGAATTGTAATTATAAAAAAATTGAATTATTTACTTTTTAGCATTAGATGCTGGCTATATTTACACACTGTGGCCACACAACTGTGTTCAAACACCTTCTAAAAGTGATTTTTGCATAATAGCTGCTCTTTACAAGTCTTGGACATACAGCATGTATGATAATGAGTTAAAACATTTTTTTAAATGAGATTTAAATTAAATATTACAATAAGTTTAATCTTTTAACTATTAATTTTTCTTTCATAAAACATTTTGACCAATTTATGATTTATCTGATAATCACCTGACAGTTCATTCAAGTCAGATTATTGTTTATTACAATTTCTGGACATTACATATGAGAAAATATGATGAAGAATTATCAGGTGCTACAATGGTTCCTGTCTCCCATGTAGGTCGAAATTGGAGGGTAGTAGAGTGAAAAAAATAGAGCATGATCATGATAAATGCAAGTGAAATAAGACATGAATGATGTTATTAGAGGAGTTTCTACAGAGCGCTGGATGGGTACTGAAGGGCCTCATATTTATATTAAGGTATGTGATTCAAGAAGAATGACTATAAATCTAGGCTGCTAGAAAGGTGCTTCATCTTACTGCTGCCTCTCTCTCTCTCTCTCTCTCTCTCTCTCTCTCTCAGCAAAACTGCCCCGATAAAAAAGATTTGCCACATGCCCTTAAACAAACACAAATGCAAATATGCCATGCAAGTTTCGCAAAACCCCACAGGTTCATTATTTGCTTCCATTTTCAATATTTTGCTGTCATAACTCAGGTTGTGATAGATGACTGCACTTTCATTACAGTTTTGGAAATCATTTGTTGTGAAATGAATCAGCTAATTTATATATAAAAAAAAGCTGTGGGAAGTTCATACAGAGTTTGTGTCCTAGTTTAACGTCACCTGCAGGCTCTACAACAGTAGGTTTCAGCGGAAGTTCAGCGTACTAATGATCAGTCTTTTCACTCAAATGTGTGAATTTTCCAGGCAGGTTCCCAGGCAAATGTAGAGGTGTTGGTGATGCTTGAAACTCACAAGAGTGTTGTTTATGGTCACCTAAACCTCATACTAGGGGTGGTAGTATATTATTCATAAATATGAGCTGGTTTCTGGGTCAATCTTATGTTGCCCAAGCATGAGTTTAGCCGTGTCCAAACAATTTCAACCAAGGGTCATTGGATAAATCTGCCTCTTCCTACGTTTCTACATAAATTTGCCATTTGCTAAACTCCAAAAACATACATATACTAAGGCAAGTGATCATTCCTGCGATTGTCATGCACATCTTGTCAGGGAAGCACAGTGTTATCAGCAGTAAATCTCAGAAGGTCAGAGGGCGCTGTCATGCAGAAACATGAAGAAGCATGAATAAACCCAGGAAATCCCATAACGTTGCATTATAAAAAAAAAGATTCAACTGCTTTCATTGATTCAGCTTCACTAATAAAGACATGACTATGAAATCATCTCACTGAAGGATTAATTTCAATCAACTGAAGTCATGAAGTGAGTTTGAAATGAACGATATTTAATGTGGTATTTTCATGTACAGCATTTACTACACAGCTGTAGTTCACTGAGACACATTGGAAACAGTTGTCGTTATCACAAAGTGAATATCTTGATTTCATTACCAATCAAGTAAATGAGTAAATAATAAAAACTGATCCATCTGAAATTAGGCTGGCCGATTAATCGAAGATGCACATTTCATCAGTAAAGCCAGTTGTATTAAATCTCCAGCACAATCGAATTGGATTTTATTGGTCGATAATGACATTGAGATAATCATTCTGCAATAATGACAGCTGCTTGCATACTGTAGCTTTTGAATTAACTATGGCTTTGTGTAGTTAATGTTGCTGCAAGCGAAATTGACATTAAAAAGTGACATTAAAGAACATGGGTTTACCTCAAACTCACCTCATAAATTTAGTCAGGTGTTTGACATAAACCCTTCTATTATCCTTTCTTATGACTCCATAGTTCAGTGTTTATTAGTCTGGCCAAATCAATGAAAGCAGTTAAATCTTTTGTTGATTCAGCAACTGCTATGGGAATATCCAGGTTTCTTTAAAGAGGTTTGTGGTTCATGGGTTACAGCTCCATCTAGACCTCAGAGGAGACCTTTTACAGATCACACCGTGCTTCCCTGACAAGATGTACATGACAATGACATGACAATGGAGGTTTATTAGAACCAGTTTAACTGGCAAAATGCGCATGAACTTTGCCTTTGGTTAATCTTCCAAACCTAACATATATACAGAGTTCTCTACAGTTTTTAATGTGAACTACACTGTTACATTTATTTAATTTATTTTACATTTATTTACACTGTTAGATTTATTTCAATATATTGTATTTCTTAAACAGTTTATTTTATTAAATGTCACTTTGTTAAATGTTTAAACATCAAGAGTTGTAACGCAATTGAACTGTAATGCAATTCGAAAACATAAATAAAGGGACAATACCTAAAGGTGCTGTAAGTGATGCCAAAATGCTATCTGGTTAGCATATTATCTTTGGACGGCAGGGAAGGGACTGTGTTTCAAAGCCATGCCTCCTGAAATCGCGAATGCGCGTTCCGCGATATGACTAGTTCATGTCATTCGCCAGTTAGAAATGTAGTTAGTGGTTGGCCAGCGGCGTGAAGGAATTACACTTGTTACCAAGCCTCACTTACATGCTATTTCAGAGCGAATATTCAGAGTAGCATGGTAAACAGTATAGGGAGGTTGTCATTGTTCAAAAATGAACCAATGTGAATATAAAAGCTTTTGCTCAGTAAAGCAGGCTAGGCGGAATAGCGCTATTTACAGATGTTTTGTTGTTGAACTAAATAAAAATCTACATTATCAATGCTGTAAAAAATCCTTATGAAATTGAAAATAGTCACAACTCTTGCATGCATATAACCCATTCATAACACAACACAATCTACATCAGCTTTGGGGGACTAAAATAGTTTTATAACATAACATTACCTGTCTAACAGAAATACTTTTGCCATGGTGTCATCCCTCGTTCAGCGTGCAAACATCACTCCAATATTGATTCAGGATTTTAAAATGTTTCAATTCAGCATTTGATTTTACAGCGATTGTGACTTTCTCATCTCGTCTGCATGTTAACGCACAGCGAGTATACAGGCATGCATGCGCTAATGGCGGATATGCTTGAACAGAGATGCGCATAAGTCCAAATCTGCATTTGTTGACAGACAGTTTGGGTACTTATCAGAATTATGGAAGATGTCGGCCCTACAATATTTAATTGGATAAACTTTTTTTGTTTTATGCCTTACCCAGATGATAAAAATACATATAAACACATTTAGATCATTTACTTTAATCCTTACTTTTGGAATATGAAGAGACTTTTAACCAGCACAACAAAAAAGGTCTCTGAAGACAATCACCTACTGCACCTTTACTTAAATAAATATGGAAAACTGCTGTTCTTACAGTGCAGAGGCAGTAAAACATAAGTACCTTCTATTCCTGTTCACGTTATAATAATTACAGGGGAAGATTAAGAAAGAAACACATTTTTTATGCTTAGTACTGTGTTATGACCTCAGAACATGAAAATGTAAATGCCTTATCACATAAATTGGAAACTAAAATAAATTTTTTCACATGATACAGTAACCAATTATGTATGCTTTTTATTAATATATAGCACACTTTCTTGGTTACACATTTGGTAAAGCGTTGTAGTTTTAGTGATACATAATTTTTACATTTATTATATATATGCATATATATAAAAGACTGATTCAGACCCATAACATCTGCAAGATAAAACACGGCTTATGTTGCTATTTTAAAGAAACATCGATCGTACTACAATTTTGTCCATCGAGAATTGATTGGATCAATTTATTTATTATTATATTTGGCGAAAAATAAATGGGATTTTTTTTCTATCAGATATTGCAATTTGATTTGTGATTTAATTGTAGAAAGTCAAGGTTCAGCTCAATATTCTCAATAGTGTGCAAGACATTATCCATATTAAAAGAGTACAACATGCCTTTAGCTGTAGACCCTCCAATATGCCTCTCTATCAATAGATGGTTATCTTACTGCTGCTAAAATGCATTTAGTCCTGCCTACATTCTAGAAAACCTATTGAAAAGACATTAACTTATTCCAACATTTACAGTCACAATTTCCCTTTAAATGTCCACTAATCTAACTGAGCCATTATTCTCCTGTGCAAACAATTTCCAGTAAAAACAAAAAGAAAATAATCTCAGCTTATAAATGATCACGTAGAATGACAAAATGCAATTTAATGATCACAAATGCTACACAAAATATTTACATAACCAACTAAAGGTGTCAGGACTGATAACCAGCATTTAAGATATTGCACAGCACACGTTCAAGTACAAATACTTTGAACTTGTTAACATTTTCTTCACACAGTAACAGTTGCCAGCAAGTGGCATTACAAAATAAAATGCAGTACACAAATAGTGGTGCTGGAGGAGGTCTGTTTTATTCCCTCGTGTTCCACTATAGCTCTTGCAAATGATGCTTGTTTGTTTTGTTAGGTGTTTTTGATGTCAAAATACGAAACAATCAGTTTTTTTTTGTATTGATTAGCCTAATGATCACTCCTTCTCTACAGTTGCCATAATCTCACTTAGTGTTTTAATGGTGGGTGTTTATGCAGTTGGTTAGGGAACTGCATATTTTTTATATTTCATCCACATTGCAGCCTCCAGTGATTAGTTAATTGCACCGTTTCAAAGCACGATTCGATTTCAATTTATCGTTAATTAAGAATATATGTGCAGAGATTAATAATTTATAATAAATGCTGCAATATTCAAATATTCTATTTTAAGGCGACTTTAAACTCCCAAGTTAGCAAACCACTGTGTTATAAGTGCCACAAAAAAAAAAAAAAAGAAAAGAAACTCTTGTAATTCCCAACATAACAGAACATTAAACACTAACAAGATTCTCATCTTCCTCAAAAACCATTTGCTGCCCCCAATCGACTTCTTAAAAAGCATGCTGTAAAGTTACATTGAAGGCCAACAAACAGCTATTCATGAAGTTAGTACAATGATATGAGGCAAAAGTGCAGTAGACTGTACACAAGAAAGTTAAATTGTGGTGGGTTGTTTAATATTGTGGTAGCAACCATTGAAAAGTCCCCTTTTGGAGTTGAAGTCATGGATGATTTATAGAGAATTTATATAGAATCAGCAGGATTTTTACAATAATATCCCCTCTAGTTTTATGCTTCTCAAAGAAATTGGATGTTTGATGTCATCATGCTTTGCTTTTTCTACATTTCTCAGAGGCTCACTTTCCTCCCATTTGAAGATCTCTCCCAGTCTGTCTTTAAATGGAAGCTTGTTCTGCATGAGTGCAGTTACTTGAGGTCTTACTCAGTCTGGTGTCTTTTAAATGCTCCTCTGGGGCTCTGAGATCCTTCTGCAGCTTTTATCTTCTCGTCTCGATGTCCTGGATGTGTTTAAAAGAGATCACACATGAAATCCTTTTAGCTATTCACGCATGCTGTTTACACAGAGGAGCGAGTAGATTTAAACTGCAAGTTGAAAAGGTATATGGTGTGTATGTTGGACATACACAAGGTGTTAAGTCATTTATGTTGGCTTATTAGTGTGCTCGTAGCTTGGTTTGGGTGGAAATACTTAGGTTGAGGCCTGAAGAACTAGTGCTATCAAATGTGCAAAGGATAATGTAATTCAGAACTACAAGTTTCAGAACATTTGCTCCTTTATCTCTGTTTGTGTGTACATGGCAATCATGCATATGAAGTGAATATGGGGATAAGTGTGATTTTGATTATATATATATATATATATATATATATATATATATATATATATATATATATATATATATATATGTGTGTGTTTTAAACTGAATAAAAACAGCAGACCTTCACTCAGATCAGGTTTTCTTTTTTTATTAGACACGTTAAAGTTTGAAGCCAAAGCAGGGTATCTGTTCTGCCTGTGTTTGAAGGAAATTCCTTGAACTTCAATAGGAATACAATATATCAATAGGGCACCATTATAATAAACTCATGCATAATAATCTCAGCTACACAAGGGTATATCAAAACAGAACACATCTCTACATGTAAATGCATACAACGAATAGTCCGAATATAGAATATGGGAAAAAGATTGATTAGCAGCTTTTGCGAGAAAATTGATAAAAATTCACACTTTTACCCAAAGTTACCTATATATTTTTTTTCAGAATTGAAAAGCTAATTGTTTTTCATACATTTTCACACTGTGAATTATAATGTTATGAAATAAATGTAAGTGCCTAGATTTAATTTCCCTTTTAATTTGAATTAAGTTTCACAAACGTATGCTGCGATCACACTAGAGTGCATTCAAAATTCTGTTACACACCTCTGCGAAATGGGGCGGGATTTAACAAGATGATTAGACATTTAAAAAATCTAGTGATTGGACCATGTTTTAAATTTCTGTACAGAAAGCTCATGTTGTGATGTTCGATTGGTCTCATGCAATCATGTGATGTGATTTCGCTGGTCAGAGTTTACCAAGCTTAAACTTTCCAACGGAGCAAACTGCGAAACTTGTCGCACGAGCTTGCGTTTCCGGTCAGAAGCATTCGCTTGCGTATGAATGGAAGTCTATTGGAAAAAAGTCCAGTGTGACCGCAACTTGATTCCGAGAGGAGCATGTGATATGATGGATCGTGGCTGGTCTCTCATCTGTAATTATTAGGAAGCCAATCTGTCATTCCAAACTCACTGTAAATAGCCTGTATAGCATTACGCCCTCATCTTCGTTTTTTGAAGAATCTACTCCCTTACACGCTCATTGATCAGGCGGTAGCCCTATGCTCAATTATCTCCGAGCTCAGGCATCTCCCCCAGGACAGCATGCCAGACCTGCTGTTATTATCAAGCAATATTTAAGTGTGAACTCTTGAAACATTTTAATGTGCACCACAAATCTGGATATATAAATATTGGATATCAGATACTCTCTTTTTTCTATCATTTCACTTTTCAGCTTTCAGATTCCTTTAACATCTACATACATACACAATTTAAGTATAGTTAACATACACTCACCGGCCACTTTATTAGGTACACCTGTCCAACTGCACGTTAACACAAATTTCTAATCAGCCAATCACATGGCAGCAATTCAATGCATTTAGGCATGTAGACATTGTCAAGATGATCTGCTGCAGTCCAAACCGAGCATCAGAACGGGGAAGAAAGGTGATTTAAGTGACCAGTCCAGTACCTTGTTGAATCTATACCATGAAGGATTAAGGCAGTTCTGAAGGCAAAAGGGGGTCCAACCCAGTACCAGTAAGGTGTACCTAATAAAGTGACCAGTTAATGTATAATTTCTATACATTAATCTAGAGATTATCTATACTTTAATATACAGTATTTATGTCATTTATTTTGCCAAACGTGTATTATACTGTGAACTGAAGGCATGAATGTGGGTTAAATTATTGGTAACAGGTGTGTGTATGTTTGTTTATGAGTTTAATATCCTGCTGCAGGTGTGTGTGTTTGTGTGTGTGTGTGCATGAATTGGTCGGCGGCAGGTGTGTGTGTGTGTTTGTGTGCATGTGTGTGTGCATGAAATGGTCTGCTGCAGGTGTGTGTGTGTGTGTGTGTTAATCCCAGCAGTATCTCCGTCGCTCTCAGGCTGATGAGCAGAGGCTGGCAGTGGAGTGTCAGGCTCATTGACTCTCTCGCTGCAGGACTCGCTGCTTTAATAGCCTTTGATGGCATGGCACCAGATTTCAGCCTCTGACCTCCCGCAGGCAGAAGCTCTCTCCACCGCAGTCATGCCCAGTGGATTCTTGCAAATCACACGCACATAGAGCTGCATTCTGCATTCTCACACAGTAAACTGCAGGGACTGCTTAGGGTACTATTTGCAGAGGGTAAAGGCTAAGAAGGCATCTGGTGCTTGCATGTGGATAGGTGCTTATGGACAAATTTTACCTATATGTTACAGCTGCACGTTATAAATTTTATAGCATCAACATGCAATATGTGCGTCTGCAATAGTTACACCTCTGGATATGGAGTGTCAGGTCAGGATTATAGCTGATCAGGCACTACAGCTATTCAGTCATTGCAAAGTTGAAGTACAATGGAGTGAAACTTTATCGTTTGCAAGTGTTTTTAAGGTGACTGTGAGCATTTTAAGTGAGTTTACACACTCAGGCAAAAGACGTTATAACATTTGTAGCTTTAACAAAGATTAATTGTATTTAATAATTTATATGATGAAGACTAAACTGTGTTATTTTGCGTTTAATTATTCAGTATCTGTACCTCAATACTGTTGGACTCCCCAGAATACCATATTTTTTTGATTGTTTATTTCACTTGCTTGTACATATTGGTTTTGTTTTATTGGACTTTATTTACTTACTCCCAGTGTTGTTTATATCAAAGTTGATATTTAGCCGCACCGTGTTGGTGTTTAAAACATCAATTTTTTTCGAGGTGGGTCATTAGCCCAATGCTCAACCCCCAACCTGGAGGACCAGGACATACATAGGCATGGGACGATAACTATTTTCAAGGTATACCGCGGTTTGGAAAAGTCAGGGTTTTAAAACCGTCAACATTTTCTGTAATACCATTCCTAAGGTATGTGTACGATTTTTTATTTAAATTTTTTTTAGGACAACAGTATCTCCAGCAGAAAAGATCTCCAAAGATGGCGTTTTAAATTGTAAAGAAATCAGTTTTTGAAACTGAAGACAGCAGAAGTCAATGATTCATTTGAATTATTTAGTCAGACATGATTATTCAATTCAATTCACCTTTATTTTTATAGCGCTTTTACAATGTAGATTGTGTCAAAGCAGCTTCACATAAAAGGTCACAGTAAATTGGAACAGTGTAGTTCAGTTTGTAGTGTTTAAGTTCAGTTCAGTTTAGCTCAGTTCAGTGTGGTTTAAAAATTTCCAAAATATTATTAATCTTTCACACAATAAAATATATTGTGTTCAAAGGGGAAAAAAGTTTTTGTTTTTTACCCAGAAATTTAAAAATAACTTATTTTAGATTAGTAATCGCAATACCGTGATACCTTAAAACCGTGATATTTTTATCCAAGGTTATCATACCGTCAGAATCTTATACAGGCCCTGTTCATTCATTAAATGAAAAGTAATTTTCCCAGAAAAGCAGGTCATTCAACTTAGTGAGTTCCTTTCAGTACGCACCATTGCACGTTTTATTTTTTTGCTATCTTTGGAAGCTTCTCTTAATGTTGATTTGATTCTGACTCCTCTAATTGTCCACATGCTCAACAAATGGCTACCAATGCTCGGGATCTTTAATGCTTTTCAGAGAGCGCTCACACAAATGTGCACGGGAGCATTTGAAAATAGCCATCTCTCAGTGGGTTACGGATTAACTAATTAACAGGTGCAGGTACAGTAAGCAGTAAGGCTGGTATCATTACGTTTCCAAAAATGTGAGTGCTGACTTGAATATGAAGTACCTATATTAACAACACAAGCAATAGGCATAAGCTTATTGGCATTGAACTTTAAAGGCTTGCTGTAAAATCACCATTCTAATATTGAATCATTTATTTAATTCAGTCTTATGAGCGTTCAGAAAAAAGCATCTAATGGCACATTCAAATGGCCAAAATTTAGATTAAAGATTACCAGAGAAAAACTCATGTGCAAATGGACTAATTTTACTTTAAGGACACGGAATAATTTTGCAAGTCCACAGGACAGAACCAGAGCTTAATATGGGAATTCAGAAAAGAGTCACGTCTCTTGTGGTCTTTGGTTTTAATTAGTGATACAATCAATCAGTCTAATCTCACATGCAGCCTCAAAATTGTAATTAAACAAATTTAATGAAAGCTTAATAAACTATGATGATGCACTATTGAAAAATAAATTAGACCTCTCCCTTACCTCCAGCAAGCACAAATGTTAGCAGACCTTGAATAGGTTCACGAAATGGCAAGGTACCAATCCATTAAATAAATGAAAGAAAAGCTTGTGATGCAATCTAGAAATGGAGCAGAGAATAAGACAAACAAAGACACTGAAAGAAGCAGAAGAAAGCCTTTGCAAAAACGAATTTTCCTAATCAATGTATTTATTGTAACATAAGGCCATAAACTTTTTATAGTTTTAGCAATTTAGTATTGATTATGATTAATAAATGATAAGGCTGCACAATATATAATTTCAGCATGGATATGGCACATCACAGGATATGCAATGTTGGGATTATATTTCAGCAAGAGCCATAATTTTGAAAACTTGGTGTTTGTAGAGTTTAAGCATAGAGTGAAAGTTTATCATCCGTGTGTATTTTTAAGGCCTGTGCATTCAGGATCACAAAATTATACCGTTTATAACTGTTTAAGCACTATATATTTAACTTTTTATATTTGCTCTATTGTATTTATCTATTCTTTTAAACTGTTTATCATATTTTATGTATGATTCACACTCAGAATATTCCAAAAACAGTCTAAATCAATTATTTTTTAAAAGTGGAGCTATTCCATCTTAGGGCTCTAGGGTGTGACCCATTTTTCCAATGATGTGACAAAAAAAAAAATCTGAGGTCACACCGGTGTGGTCAGCCATACAAACGTAAAAAAAAATGTCTCTGGACTGTGGTTATATGGATTGTGCTGATGGATTGTCACCTAAAAAAAAGTGCACCAGTACAACCAAAAAGTCAGTCTAGAGCCCTGCATCTGGTGAAATTGTATTCATATCACAATAAATATTGCAGAAAAACAAAATATCGCAATGCCATATTTTTCCAATATCGTGCAGCTATAAATGATAATGATCAATTGTGAATAATGTAATAGCAAATCTAAATATTCAAAAGATTATCTCAAAACATATTCTGTCACATCTTATGCAAATAATAAAAAGAATAAAATAGAATGTCTTTTATTGTCAATGTACACATGTACAAATGCGATGAGATTAGAGAGCATATCCCTATTTAGTGCAAAAATGTTAATATGTCCTTACATAACAAATCACACTAGACAACAAGTTACAGTAGAAATAACTGTAGCCGATAAACATCAGTGTAACTACTAAACCTTACCGCACAGTGGATTGACTCCATCCCAGATCTGATTCTTCGCTCTTCTTTATTCTTTTTTTATGTATTCTAGAAGTATCTGATCATGTTTTGGTATTGGTAGATACTCAAAAACAAATGACTCGGACTCGAGGGTAAAAAAACCTGATTGGGACATCCCAACTCAAAACATATTCTGTAACATATGTGAAAAAAGTGAACTAATTTTTTTTTATGTTTGCAAGTGCATATTAAACGTGTCAAAAATTAATAGAATAGAATAGAATGTCTTTTATTGTCAATGTACACATTGTACATGAGAGTGGGGTAGGGTGAGGCGAAGTAAACAGTTCTGAGGTAGAATGAGAGAAAAATACTTAATGTTAAGAAAATGAACATTGATTTTAGAAAAAATGTTGTGAAGATGATAAGCAATGTGCTGTAAACAAAAATGAATGTGGCAGCCATATACTACTTCTATCTACTGTTTATTCTCTCATTTATGCCCAATGTTTCATAAACACAATTAGAACATTTCTATCCTTGTTTTTTTTTCATTTTTACTTTATTTCAGTGTGGTCTAATTTATTGTTTTCATTAGCTGACTTCATATTGTTTTTGGCACTATTGGATTTTGTTGCTCCTGCCAATAGTACTTTTCTAAATATGAAGGTGAGGGAGTAAGTGATTGAGAGAGAGAGAGAAATGGAAAAGCGAGTAACAGGAAGAAGAGAATAAATTCATTAGAGAGCCATTCAAACCTCTAGAGGTTTTTTAATGAACAGTGCACCATTTTACACTCTTGACGTCAACACTAAACACAATTCTTCTCTGTGTGAAATTATTGAGCCAGACATGCTTCTCTCGCATTTATCAGAACACAGAGAAAGATTGTGAAAGAAGGCAACATGCATGATGTTCTGTGTATTTGACCAATAATCCAAACCACATGCCATTTGAGAAAATAAAAGCTTGCAAAGACACTGCAGGCAATATCTGATCATTTCGGTTAATTGGCAGAAGCATTCAGGTAGAGTTAGTCATGAACCTGCAGCAAACCTTTGCAAGAATGGACCACTTCTGACAAACAGTTTTACAGAAAGGCTCATTTGCATGTGAATATGTGTGACAGTGTTCATCAGTGTTTGGCACAGCACTATAATTTTGTGGGTGCAAGGTTGCACAAATTACACTGTAGAGATTTTTGAAAACAATAAAGAAGAGGAATAAAAAACAAAATATCGAGCCGGCAGAACAGTCATTGATTTCAGCCTTTGCTCAGTATAAACTTAAAATAATAGTTTACAAAAAATCCTTTACAAAGTCATTTCAAAGCTATATGACTTTCTTTCTTCTGTGGAACACACAAAAGGGTATTTAAAAAAAAGATCTCTCACTATAGCCATGTTTCTATCCAAAAATGCAGAGAACAAACGCCTCACTTCTTGATAAACTGGTGCCAAATATCAAAAAGAATTTGCCATGGTAGCAAAAGCCACTGTGGGGCTTTTTAAAGAGCCTCTATTTTGCATTATAAAAGGTCATATTTTGGTTTTGGGGGTCTCCAACAATAGGCTGATATGCGTGCAAGGTCAAAAAACACTTTCATTGTCTTATAATATGCATTTTATTTTTACCTAACTATCCCAGCAACTCTCATATGATTCGTTTAGCGACTCATTTGTCCCCAAACCCTTCTTTAGTGCGAAGCTAATCTGTGCTGATTGGTCCGATGACACAGTCTGTTGTGATTGGTCGACTGCGTTCAGCATAAGACGGAGAAATGCCCACCACGGCTACAGTATGAAGTAGCACAGAGTATGTGAGAGCCCAGTGCAGGAATGCAATTAAGCATTGCAGTTAAACAGCAGCATGTTACTTTACTCTTAAACCTAACCCCAAGTAATAACAACGACACACTTTCAGTAATAATCCACACAGTGGCAAAGGTTTAGCTATTTAAAAAATTGACCGCGCCGCTCGTGTGTAGAAACAGCTGATGGTGGCCATAGCGAAGGTAAACAGCAGAAGATCACGAGTTCAGAAACGCGTTTAAATCGGTAAAGGAAGAAGCACTCGTCGTGTTTTCAATGTGGTTTTGGACACAATATGTGAACAGCCCCATGAAGATTTAACCTGAGATATACAATACAAACACTGATATATATAATTAATAAGTCATTGAAAGCCACGTGGGGCGATTACAATTTGTAACACACTATTAAATATTAATGCAATCCTATCTCACACCAGTTTCAAAATAAGTTAGAAGTTACCCATTAAATGAACCATTTAATTGAAGATTACATTACTTTTTGATGTGCATGCTGCTGGTATTTATCCTGTAAATGTGTTTTCCATCATAGTTTATGCACATTTTTTCTTATTGAATAAAAAGTTTATTGTGCACATACAGTTGAATTCAGAATTATTAGCCCCCCTTTCAATTTTTTTTTCTTTTTTTAATATTTCCCAAATGATGTTTAACAGAGCAAGGAAATTTTCACAGTATGTCTGAAAATATTATTTCTTCTGGAGAAAGTCTTATTTGTTTTATTTCGGCTAGAATAAAAGCAGTTTATATATTTTTTTAAAATTCTATTTTAAGGTCAAAATTATTAGCCCCTTTAAGCTATTTTTTTCGACTGTCTACAGAACAAACCATCATTATACAATAACTTGCCTAATTACCCCAACCCAGAGATGTATAGTAACGAAGTAGAACTACTTCACTACTGTACTTAAGTACTAAAAGGCAGTATCTGTACTTTACTGGAGTATTGTTTTTTCTCCTACTTCCACTTTTACTTAAGTACATATTTTCGATGAGTTTAATACTTTTACTGCGATAGATTTTTTATGAGCTGCATCGTTACTCGTTACTAGAGGTGTCAAAATGGTCGATATCGGTTCAGTAATAGATCATAACGGGTTATTACGTACTGACGTCATTTATCTCCTATGTGCGGTGTCGCAATACTATGGCGAAGGACGGAGGCGCGAGGGCGAGTGAAGGCGACACAGCACACGAGCCGCTATTTCACTACTACAGAGAAATGTTGTGAGACTCCATCTCTGCCTCTCTCACTTTGGACATTTGACCCGCTGGCCTGTTTGTGAGGTAACTTTTCATCTCCTCTTGGCTTTTAAAGCGATACTTGTGGATCCAGACCTGGGCGTGTATGAGGTGCAAGTTTTCTCCACTGTGTCTATTATAGATTACCTGTGATAACCGCGTATTATACATACATAGACTGTAACCGCGGCTGTTCTTCCCGCCATCAGTGAACAACGCTTTCATTTCTAAAGCCAATAGCAGCCTTTTCTGTTGAGAAGGTGAAGACAATAACCAATCAAAGGGGTGTAAGTCCTCGCCTGTCAGCGTTTAAAAAGCAGGCGGGAGAATATTTACATTAGTTTATTTGCTATAAATGCTCATGCTGTCTTCTGTGCATGAGTTTTGTTTGATACATTCAGAAAGAGTGTTTTCTTTGAGCGGGTCAAATTAAGGGTACAGTTCATATATATTACTGCTGTATTAAAGGACACAATTTTATTACAAGTAACCATTTAACTGTCACACCAAGAAAAAAGACCAATAGAATTTTTTTATTTATTGCATTTCTTAACTTCTAATGTCGCTAGTTAACACAATCAATACATTTTCCCCCAACACATCCCATAAATTCTAAAATATCAGCCTCTACCAAATGGTTGAGATGTTGGTTTATGGTAAAAGTACCAGAATGAATAAATATACTATAAAAATATGAAGTTTAAGACCAATTTAATTAAAACATAATTTAATTAAAACATTACAATAAAATCAAAATCAAGTGAATTAGAACGTTCGTTTACAGCGTTTACAACCAGTAAATTGTGCTCCGAAAATGGGTTTCAATAGCATTTTGAGTGGATTATGGTTTTTGAAAGGTGTGTGTTAAAGCTGTTATAATCTGTCAGATCTGTGGTTCAAGCGTGAGAGAAAAACAGTATTGTAAGTCATGTTTCTTTTCGTTCTGCTTAATGACGTGCCCCCCAAAAAAGAGATTTAAAATAAACAAAACAATATGATGTCTTTTGACTGCATTCTTTAATAACTACATTACACAATACTTGTACTTTTACTTTCAGTACTTGAGTAGTAAATTTTGAAATAAACTACTTGCAATACTTAAGTACAAAAAATGTTGAATACTTTAGTACTTCCACTTAAGTATGGTGCTTAAAGAGCACTTTTACTTCTACTCAAGTCACTTTTTGATAGAGTACTTGTACTTTTACTTAAGTCTGGGTCTCCAGTACTTTATACATCTCTGCCCTAACCTGCCTAGTTAACCTAATTAACCTATAGTTAAGCCTTTAAATGTCACTTTAAGCTGTTATAGAAGTGTCTTGAAAAATATTTAGTCAAATATTATTTACTGACATCAAGGCAAAGATAAAATAAATCAGTTATTAGAAATGAGTTATTAAAGCTATTATGTTTAGAAATGTGTTGAAAAAAATCTTCTCTCCATTAAACAGAAATTGTGGAAAAAAATAAACAGGGGGGCTAATAATTCAGGGGAGTCTAATAATTCTGACTTCAACTGTATGTTATGAATATTTACCAATAATTGTTTTTTATGTGACAGTTTAAAATATGCATAAAATATGTGGATGGCAACTTGACCTGTGTTTGTTGTCCATACAGTTGGCCAATGGAGTCCTATTGCTGCTTTGAACTCCACTGACTTCAATTGTTGTATTGTTGGCTTCAGAATATATTTTGTGTCCCACAGATGAAATAAAAATACACGGGTTTAGAATGTCATGAGATTTTACATGCTTGATCCCCTCATTTTCTGTCTTTTGGATTTTGTCCAATATAATGATATTTCTTATAATGTTTGTTCTGTCTATTGTTCTGTCTATTTCCTCAGCAGGAATTGCTTGATATCCATGGAGGAAAAGATATTGGTGACATCGAAAATGGCCTTAAATAATTTTAAGGCCAATCCATAATTTAATGGCCTAAAACAATACAAATTGATGACTTATTCATCATTAATAAGTTACACTACTGGTCAAAAGTTTAGGATCAGTAAGATCTTTAAATATTTTAAATATTTAAGCCTGTTCTGCTCACCAAGGCTGCATTTATTTAATCAAAAATGCTGTATAAACTGTAATACTGTGAAATATTTTCATTTAAAATAACTGTTTTCTTATTGAATATAGTTTAAAAATTTGATTTGTTTCTGTGATTAAAACCTTATGTTTTATTAAGTCTTCACGTTACTTGAGCGATTTTTTTTACCAACCTATTTGATTAAACATTCTTTTAGGCGTATGCCAATATTCAATAATCCAATACATTCTGATAATGAACATGCTCAATATTGTTATCGCAGGTATATTCAGATTGTTGTATCGGCAGTGGTTGTTCATCACAGCACCATATGCTTGAAGACTGAATAGGCTGCTTATTTTCAAACATTAACATTTTCACATGTTAATCTGTTCTGCGACATGCAGGACATATTGATTAAAATGCACTGACTATTTATAGGCCTATTATTTGTTAACACTGTACAATAATGCTCCAGTACTTTGTGTAATTTATCTTGGTCACACTTTATTTAAATATACAATTCAGGCTATTAACAAACCATCGACTAAGCCAGAAGTCTCAAACTCAATTCCTGATGGGCCGCAGCTCTGCCCAGTTTTGCTCCAGCCCTAATCAGACACACCTGACAACTAATCAAGGTGTTCTAGACTACTCTTGAACACCTTGATTAGTTGGATCAGCTGTGTCTGATTAGGGTTGGAACAAAACTGTGCAGAGCTGCGGCCCATCAGGAATTGAGTTTGAGACGAACTAAGCCTTTTAGCTTAGTAAACTACTAATTAGCTGCTTATTACTAGTTAGTAAGGAAGTAGTTGGTAGCACAAGTTTATGCATTGTTTAGGATTAGGGATGTAAAATAAGCTCATACTTTATAAAGGCTAATAAACAGCAGGCTCATGGCCAGGGGGGGTTTGGGTAGTTCGAAAGCCCCACCCCTCACTGAAAAAGGTCCAGAACCCATACATGAGCTCATTTGTCCTATTTTGACTGCTATGCCATCATAAATTGTGAAAATAACCCGTCAAAGGTTTTAAGACCACTACTCACATACTGTATTGTTGTTAAATTAAGAATTTTATTCTAAATCTTGGAAAATGACCAATAAAAAAGGCGTGAAGCACCAAAACCACCCACATTAAAGTTAATTTAATACTAATGTTGCCATTGTTATTACTGAATTTTCAAATGTACTTTTTTTTTTTACAAGAGAGGCTAGAAAAATCATGAAGCTGTATATTATTATTATTATTATTATTATGTTTTAATTGTTTATTATTCAAATGGTCAAATTCTGACAGAGGATAGTTGAATGTGCTTTCCATTTGTTATTTGCCTAATAAATGAAAATAGGGTACTTTTTTCCTAATTATATGCAGTATGATGTAATAAATTTGTATTTTAAAAATGTTATTTTCTTTGTATATTTTTTTCTAAAACTTTAGAAAATATTTTTTTATATCAAAAATTGTTTTTGATGATCATCCAACAAGCTTTCAGCTAAAAATAATGCTTAAAATGTCACTAAATTGAGTATTTAAACTTAATTCAATAGAAAATGAGGTGAATAATTCCAAAAAAGTCCATGTTTTGAGAAAAAAGAATCGCTGCTTTTACCAGGCTGGCTACGGGCTTGAACAGCTAATATCCTAATAATAGGTAGGTAATATGCCAGTAGTTAATGGTGTGAAATATTTACTTAGACTAAAGTGTTTGCTTTATTTTATATTATTATTTTTTTTTTTATTATTTTGGGGAATATAGATGTTTTTAAAATTAAGCCTAGGTTGTGGTCCTCTTTCTTCTATTTTTTTTCTTAGACAATCACATGCCTAGCAACTAACTTACTAGATTTGAGAAGCAAAACACATAGATATATACACTAGATATCGCACATGGACCCTGTACATGCGTCAATAGCGCCGCCACATTTGTACAGTGCTCCAAGGACATATGTCATTCAACCGCACTAGTCAAGACTAAAGCCAACCTGAAGATGCTGGACTTTTGCGCTGCGTACGGGTGCAGTAATGAGCAAACAAAGAAAAAAAAGCATAAAGGCAGAACATTTCATAGGTAAGATTTCATTTTTTATGTTTTTGTATGTTACGAACTTTTGTGCTCAAGTATTGATGGTATTACAGTCTCTTACTGCACTGATCATAAGGCAAAGTAGCACCAACTCACACTTAATACTGGGCTTATGCTAGTTTGGTTGAACACAATCAGCAAAGAATGTAAATGAAATATAAGAGACTGCGATGCCAGAAACTTGTATTATTGTCGGCTAAGAGAACGAGTCGTTCATAACGGAGATTCACAAACGAATGGCTCTCTCTGTTAGGATAAGAAGTGAAAGCAGGAGAGGGGGTGTTTTTCAGTACATGGATTAGATCAAATTTAACTGGGTGGGTGATAAAACATTTCCATGCAGACAAACGCATGCTCTTTGTCAGCAATGCCTGTGCGATCTCTTATCCATCGATGTAGAAAAGTTATGTAAAATGATCTGAATGAAAAAAAAAAATACTGACCTCTTGGAAAACTCCTGATCATAGATATATGTATATATGTGTATAAATATCTGGCTCTGGATGGCCAGTCCTACACTGCAACTTGGTCCCACATTCATTTCAGGAGCGCTACCCTATTGACGCATTCCTTTCAACAGATAACAATAGCGTAGGCGACATTTAATGTATATATCTATGAGCAAACCATAGCAGAGCTTCGAACCCCAGAGTTAGACCAACCTTAATAGGTGGACAGAGTATAGTTCGCAGATTGTACACCTGACTTTAGAAAACAGCCTTCACATTGACCAAATGAACTAAAATGATGTCAAACGAACCCAAAATGACCCCACATTGAGTTTATTCTTGGTTGAGGAACACGTTTCCTCTAACATCCTCACATGAAATAACATGCACCGACATGTTGTCTTCAGTGCCCCCATTTGAACTTGGTGTCCACTACTGACACACTCACCTGCCTCAGCTATCTCTCCT